>NW_017257979.1:1107453-1237825 GCF_001594055.1 Mycetomoellerius zeteki
GGTCTCAGGATGATTGTCAAAATGTTGTAAAATACGATTCCCTGCCTGCAAATCTCTTCGTAACGCTGCTTGAAATCGGTTGTTTTCTTGTCGAATTGAAAATGTTCCAGTCTCTCGCAATCTATTAAATGTCAACATAAACACTCTTCGGTTTGGCACTCTTCTGTTTGGAAATCGTCGTGCATATTCTCGCACCGCCTTTAAAGCATTACCGTTGCAGAAACCGTATACAAAAACCATATCAGCATATTCACTATTAGAATACGTACGCGGCATATTGCAAAAGACAAAATTCATCTACTGTTAAAGGCTTTCAAAGAGCGACTGACAAATTCATAACAGAAAGTGGAAAATGTAATCAAATATGTCGGTGCTAGATATGGCAAGAAATGTAAACATTTTTTTTCGATTTCTCTGAAACGGAGCAAAAACGAGCATATGTCTATAGGACTTTTTTTCTTAGTTTTTTACTCCTCTACACGCTCCCGAAGTTTTGCGATTTAATTTGGAAACACCCTGTATATAATAATACAATTTTATATAATTATTTCATTAATTATAACATTAAGTTTAATCTTTCTCTCGTACGCACATTTTCTCTCCCAATATGTACACACATTAATGTCGATCAACGAAAAATCAACAATTAGAGCAAGCAAATTTCATCGAGATATATTGTATGCTTCAATTGGAAGAAGCCACGAGCCCCTTGCCCCTCGCTAATTACCATGCCAATTTTGTCCACGGTGCCGATAGTTCGTCTTCCTTCCCGTTCTCCTTGGTCGATGCCTCGGTCGGCCCTTCCGCTGCCGTCGATAAATAATCCTCCGTCAGACGTTCATTACGTCGTTAAGTTTCGGCCCCGGACTTACATCCACCCTCCGTCCCGCACGCGGAACCCAACGAGCGGGTTTGCCCGCAGCGGTAACCCTGGAAATACCGCGTGCCGTATAAAAAGGCATGCCGATCGCACCAATCAATAAAGAATATCGGCATTAGTGAGACTAAGAGCAACGAGCGACTTCCTTAAAAATTAATTGATCTTTAATAGACAGAAATAACAGAAATTTTAACTTCTCATTTGAAATTAAGGAAGTGAATGAAACTGCACATATACCTAATCACGTGATAAATTTCAGAAAAAAAATTCTAGGATAAGAAACAATTAAATTTTTTTTATCAATTACACAGAAAAGACGATTTTATAGAAAAATCTAAAAATTTAGCTAAATACAAATTTGAAAATAAGTTTGTTAGACAAAATAATTATGTAGGATGCTCAAACTGGTTGCTAAAATGTCAAAACTTTTTGCAACAATGATTATCCTGTTTGAATTTTTTAAGTAATTATTTTGATGCCGAATTTTTAGATACTTTACAAAACCGTTTTTTTCTATGTTACTGTCAAAAATTTACGACTAATTTTTTTATTTAGAAATTAAATCAGATTCAAATATGAGAATTTATTACGATTAAAGTACTATGTGTTAATTAATACTTTATGAATAATAATATAATGAAAAATGCCATACACAGCGTTGTTTTATTTTCGCGCAATTATTACGGCCTATATCCGATAAGATATCGCGATATGAATGTCTGCATTGCACTAACTGTAAAATCAGATAGCAGATGCCAACGTTCCTCGGTTGCTCGCAGTAAAAATAACTGGAAAGATCGAATGACAGGCATTAGCTGTTACTTTCGCGAGACTCGGAAATGTGCAGCGCGCAAATGCATCGTACAATTACCGCAGCAATGTTGCAAAAGTATTCCGAGAAGTAACGTGTTTCTCGCCGTGGGCGATTCATGTGGGTGCACGCGCAATAACTTCACGGAACAAAAGTAGAAGTATCTCTGTTTGTACCACCCGGATTACGGAATGAATGGCACATTAATTTATATATTTGCGATTTGCGCAATGCGTTTACACCTCATTAATTTAAGAACCGTGGACGAGTGAGCGCGTTGGGAACGCCGGAGAATTTCTCGCGCAACTGTATTATATGCGCCATAAAGTTTGTCTCGTTATTTATCGTTAATAACGCACTCGTCTAATTAGCCTCTCGCGATCTCGAATAAACTCTTTTCATTTTTCTTGATTCCGTCCCGATTATTTCATCCACCGTGGATGAAACTGTTCCGCTTATGGAAAAGGATACTTCTGCTTCTCTTCTGGTTTCTCGTAGAATTAACGAGAGATACATACTTCTATTTTATTTCTTCCGACTTTCGCAATTTTTCTATAACTTTTAATCTTTACAAAAAGCAAAAAGAGAAAAATAAAATCGGCTGATCAGGCTGAGTAATAAACTAATAAGGATGAAGGATCGTCGATGAGGCGTCGATACCAAAAATAAACGGATTAAAGGCACGACTTTATTAGCGGGAAAATTAGACGGACGAGAGAAAGAGAGTGTCTCTTTCGTCTCAGATTATTTCCCGGCATTATTCGCCGAAGAAGACATTGGCTATAAAAAAGGGACAAGCAGATCCGGCGACAGCTGCTTCGCTATTAAAAGCGACTTAAACTCCAAAACCCTTCCTGCGATCGTAGAACGCGAAGGTACTCCTTCCCGCCCCCTCCCCCACCCTCGTCCAGTCACTCACTCTCTATTTCTCATCCGCTCCCTTTCGCTTCTTCTTGTTCCTCTTGCTCTTCTCCACGTCGTCGTGCCATCCCTCTTCTCGTGATTACGCGCGAGCAAAGCGTAAAGCCACGCGTACGCGTCTACGCGCCTGCGACTTCTTGCCTGCAAATAAGCGAATTGCTAAATGAGCCGTAAAGCCGAACCTCGGGGATGTGAAGAAAGAGACAAGGGCAGAATGCGCACGGGCCCCACTTGGTCCTAGATTAGAATTTAGAGCCGGCATCCTCTCTGTCTCTCTCGAGAGCACCGCGGGTACGTGGGGAACGGCAGTAAAACACATTCAAGAAGAATGGCCGTTCGAAATATTAAAGAGCGAGATGAGAAATGGACCGTGAGTAAAGGGACGCGCGCGGGGCGATTACAAAATTATTGCCTCTCTCCGTTGTGTCTCGCAATAACTTTTACAACTTTGTGGTATTAATTAAGAAACACGTTTTACGCTTCTTATACTTTTATTGTTATAAATCATTCGATTTAAGCAAAAAATGAAAGATGCATATACAGAGGAGATAGACAAAATAATGTGAACACTTAAGAAATATAACTATTCACTTATTTTCTTAATAAGAAATTGACCTACCATTTATCTTTAACACAAATTCTATCTTTGTTCAAATAGTCATACATGCTTAAATAATGCAGTAACTGCTTAAACAGTGCAATATTATTATTATTCTTTTCGCGGAACGTCTTATATTTAAATCAAGCAATTGTATTAGCCAAGAAAAATGTTGAAATTTTAGAAAACTGAGGGCAATTTTGAAAATAAAATGAAAAAAAAATTTTTTTCTTCAACACATTATTTATATAAGCAATTGAAAGACGTTAAAGAATAATCCAACATTCTCTCCATTCATATAATTTATTAAAGCATTGAGTGACTATTTCAATAAGGATAAAATGTGTATTTTTTAAAAGCAAATGATGAGCCAACTTCTTATTAATAAAACAAGTAGTAAAATAAATAGTGTATTTTCCAGATGTTTATATTATTTTATCTACCCTCCGTATCTCTCGATCATAACCGTAAGGCGCGAGAGTCTTCGTAGAATTTTTGTTTTCTTACATTAAACAATTAGTTTATTTACAAATAAAATGCGCGAGCGCGATTGTTCCGTAAGTAACTGATAAATGCTTAAAAATGTAAGACGGATGAGCTCACGGCACTTTGTGGGTTCACGTTCACCGACAAAATCGGATGTCGCGAAAGTTCAAAACTGTCTATTTGCATGGACACGATTAATTAATACGATACCGGCAATTAAATAGATATCAACCTTCTCCGCGTACGGTAGCATCTAATCTGCATAATCTCTATACAATAACGTCAGTGAAAAGAAGAGTTTTGTCCCTCCGACGATAACTTTTTGCCACCCTCCCTCTACGGTCAACACCCCGTTAATAAAGATATACAGGGTGACTCAAAACGAGTGAAACGGAACATTAATTATGACACGACATACTCCTTACTAGAATCTGGAACAAAGATTAAATAGAAATATCAAGTCGTACTAATTTATTTCAATAAATCACTTAAGCTTCACAGATATACCTAAGTATAAATACATAAAGAAAGCTTTAATCTTTATTCACAATTAACAGACTGCATTTTAGTGGAATCTTTACTCCATCAGGATTAATCAAAGTATTCTAGATAATGAAATATTCTAATAAATAAATCATGCCAGAGGTCCCGGATTCGACCCCAGTAGAAACCAAAATATTTACGCTCGTGTCTCTTCTCGGAAAAGGCCGGCAACTTCCCGAGAGTATCCTTTCCTACAACACCTTCTTAGAACACCTCTCGAAAAATCCGCCATTTGGAACCGGCATTAAAACTGTAGGTCCCATAGCAATCGAATAATCAGCGTATATACCACAAACATATGAGAGAGGTATACACAAGCCAGAGGCCTAACGTAAGAAGAAGAGGAAAAAATAAATTATGGATTAAATAATTTAATAATGTGATATTTATTGAATCATTTGATCCAAGGAATTCATAATTTATTTCTTCTTTTAATTAAAATTCTTTTAATTATAATTAAAAGCAATAATGTTGTGATCTTAAATAATTTTATAAAGCATCAAATTATTAAATTATCTGAAAATTATAATTTTCAGGTTGTCGATTATTTATTCATAAAATTTATATATATATAAAATTACAATACTTAAATTTATCTCGCTCTATAATATTCAAATGTACAAACCCTTAAGTCACTTCCAGAATGATATACAGTTTTTTCCATTTAATTTACAATTAATCAATATGAAAATTAAAATTTGCTAATAAACGTATGTGCGATTTTTTCCTCGAAAATTATTAAATGACTTTTTTTTCCAAAGAAAAACGAGAACTCAAATCGTATCAGAGGACAAAAGAAGGAAATATTATCCGAAAAGGTGTTTGTTTAAATCACGATTAAAAAAATATATAACAAGTATGTCTCTTAGTATTTTTTATTTCCATTCTTTTTTTTATTTATTTGCGTAACAGATAAATAATTATAGTTTGAGAGTGGAGAACAGATATTAATAATGGAGTTGAAATGCCATAAGTATACATGATACACAAAATGGTACGGCACCAGCAAAACTGCTGCTATAACTCCTATCAGAATATAACAGACTATAACGATACTAGGCTTGATAATGAAATTTCTATGTATATAATTAATATAATTTTACGTATATAATTAAGTATTAAATTGGCCTCAAGATTCATCTATTTGTGATTAACGAATGCATTAACGTCTCAAAACTGGTTTCAATCGAGTTTCTCAGCAGAATCGCAAACGTCCTCAGATAAGATCGAAGTAAAGTTATATTTCCGCGTAGCTCCGTTTATCGTGAAATATACTTTGTTGCTCGGCACATAGTCGTCCGGCAACCATGGCATCCAAGTGTTGTTAAAGTTGGACGGATAGCCAGCAGGATCGGCGTCTAAAATGATCTCATTCTCGTAGCCCAGCTTTTTATAGCACTCGATGAGCACGTTCAAACTCTGCATGACCTGCAAATGTAACGACGTTTTTTTAAGCTGACAGCATTTCTCATTTCCATCTTGCCTGCGCCAGTTGGAACGATTTTTATGTAATTAATTGTATAAAAGTCATTTTCTTTCGTAGCGATCGCAAAAAATCACAAATATTGGCGCATATTACATCGTAATTCAATATCACAGTTTTGGACGTAAGCATAAAACACCCACAAAAATTGTGAACGTTCCGTAACTATTCCATACTTAACTTTCTCTATTCTTATTTGCAATTGTGCAAGACGTGAAAACATGCAATAATATTTATCTTAAACATTCTACAGTAACGTATTGTAATGCGGTATTAAGTGTATATCGAACTATAACTATAAATACAAAGTGAGTTCTCACTACTCCAATATACTGCAATAGTATTGTTCACGTTTACCTCGTGTTTGTAATTCGCTCCAATGTTACTTTTCCTCCCAATGTTTTTATCTTGCGATTTTGATTTAATCTTACCTCAGGATACTGAGAAGATATATCCGTAACTTCGCAAGGATCTTCATAGATATCGAATAAGCAAGTACGATTTTCGCAATCGGAAGTCGTAAGATTCTCGCAAACTACCGTGGCCTCTTTTCGGAGCTCTTCTATTTTACTTGCAGTTACTACGTGAGTTGAAACATTCGCTATGGCTGATGCAGCTGGTGACTTTAATACATTTGTCACGTTATATTTGGGATACGACGGGTCATTACCTTTATAATCAGTATAATGCTTCTGAAACTCGGACTTATCTGTATAAGAAAAAAGAAGCAGAATTCATTCGTATTAATCACGTATTTTTAAACCGAATTTTTGATGAAATCAGAGACTTGAAAAAAAAAGAGGAAGAGAGAGAAAACTTATAATAAAATTATGAAAAAAAATATTGATATGTACCTTGAACAAGTTTGTAACGTCCCATTAATGCAGCACTGTAATCAACGTCTTCGATATTTATGACAACCGATTTCCGCTTGCTAGTTTCCTGTGTTTTGATCGTGGACCACTGGTCAATGCCATCCAATTGGTTCAAATCGTTTGAATTACCGCCAGCTGCGGAGTATAGCGTGGGTAGCCAATCGGTAATATGAAAGAATTGCGTTGAGACCCTCGACGAGTTCTCAATCAAGGGTGAGTAAATGCACGCCGCACCTCGAACACCCCCTTCGTATAGCGAGGATTTCAACTGCAAATGCATTGTTTCATTTTTTAAAAACTATAAATATACCGTTTTTTCATTTGAAATGGCATTTTCTTATGTTATAAAATTGTCATGTCGATTTGAACAAAGTATTTACCCCCCGTAATGGATAATTAGATCCAAAATTTTGATATAATGGACCTTCGGTTTGCGCTCCATTATCGCTTATAAAAAGTATGATCGTGTTCTTTAACATGTCCTTCTTGTTTAGAGCATCGACCACCCGACCGACAGATTTATCTAATGTGGCAACGACACCTAAAAAAAGAGTTAAGAAGAAATTTTATTACAACGAAATTTGCTGTAACAACAAAATATTTGCTATCAACGAAATTGATTGTAAAATACGAAACGAATCACACAGTTTTAAAGAACTATTCATAATCGCTATTAAATAAGACGCAACTTTTGATTTCTCATAAAATATAATGTTAACGACACTTTTAATAAAAGCGACTAAGAGATTTGTACTTACTCGCGAACTTCCTTCTGTTCACGTCTTGGATGTAGCCGAGAGTGGCATTCGTTTCATTCCAATCATATACTTCCATGACTTCTTCGGCATCGCTAGCATGTGAGGCGACATGCGCTAGTTGCAGATACATGGGCCTCTCAGTATTATGCGATGAAATAATATTTTCAGCCTCCTCGGTTATAAGATTAGTCATGTAGTCATATCTATATTCAACTGTGTGATTATCGCCTACGATACGGTGCAAATCATAGCCTATTTGTCCCTGCAAAATATATGTTATATACGGTCTATTAAATAACGAGTATTATTTAACATTATTATATAGCCTTGAGTATAAGTATAAAACCTCAATTTATTCTGATGAAAAAGAGCTGACGATAATAAAAGTCACAGGAGAACTAACAAAATATTAAAATTTTGTTATAAAACCAAATATTATTTTCCAATAAAACTGTTTTTAATTTATTTTTCGTTAGATGTAGAATATTTACGTCAATTTTTTGAGCTGTTTTAAACTTATGACTAAAGCTGTATAACAGCCTTATAACATCCTAATTGATGATGTTGATAGCAACTAAATATCGATGTGTTTTTTATTCGACAGTTAGCGTAATTGTTGTAAAATCGCTTACAACCAATAATAAATATTCTATCAATTGACGATAAATGACGATTTTCTTCCATTGCTTTAAACAAATACCTAAATGCGAAATTATAGTAAATGTTATGTTACTTTTAGTTGGTGTCAACTTACATATTTTTTTAAGACATTGGAAAAAAATTGTTTATCGTTAATTGATAGACCAATCAAACCTCTATTATCTGTTGCAAACAATAACAATTACGTCAACCATCGAACAAAATACTGAAGAAACATATAGATTTTTTCTACTATAATTCTATATAATAATACTATCTTTTTTTTTCTAGCAATAGTTAATTATAGAAAACTTGCGTTTTCGGCTAGTGTATGATTGAAGTATTCAATAACGCCGTTGAAATAACCCAAGAAAGTGTCGAAACCACGACGAGTGGGTAGGTAATTTCTCGTGAGATAACCAACATGCCACTTCCCTAGGAGATGAGTAGTGTATCCGAGTTTACGAAGATACTCAGGTAAAAGAGTATCGTTCAAGTGCAGACCACGTGGTTCGGCTGCTTTCAACGGGTAGCCCTGCATGCCTATGTTATAATTCACAAATTTAATTCCAATAATTTCCTTTTCATCCAAACAGCTTCGGTATCTTTTCACGCTTTGTAACACACAATAGTGATCATTACGATTTGGAAATCAATAATATTATAAATTGTATAAATAACGGAAAGACTAACAATAACATTTTAAAGATAAACTTTCGAATATCTTACACCCACATTCTATTAATGCAGCTTTTAATTAAACATATAAACATTTTTAGTGGTCTTAAATTGAGATATTACTTATTAGAATGTCTTTTAATTTTAATATTAATAATTAATAAGTAATAAATAAGTAAAATGAAAATAAATAAATAATTAATAAATAAAAGATAAATAAATCAAACAATTTTTAGATTTTAGGCCGGCAAATGAATTAGAAGATAGTCGCGGTAATTTGCTACAGAGTAAAATGAACAGTACATCGTGTCATTTATATATATACATACGAGTATATATGAAAATTATTTGCATTATATTGAAAATAATTAATGGTTTACCTGTCCTTAGGGGATGCCGCCCGCTAAGGAAAGCTACCCTTGACGGTGTGCACACCGGCATTACATAATGTCGATTCAATATCACGCCGTTGTATGCGAGAGCGTCTATATTCGGAGTAGGAATCTCATCGGCACCGTGGAAGCTAACATCGTTCCATCCCTTAATTAACGAAATACATATGGTATATATTAAAAAATGTGTTACATAACATTAGTACGTAAATTTACACTTTTGGATCATTGTCTAAATGTTTATTATAGTTTTTCAGATACTGAACATGAATTCGTTTCCTAAAAACTATCAAAGAGACGAGAAACAAAATTTTGACGGCTTTTATGCTGTAATATGGTCAGTAATTTTAACTTTTTCTAAATTTTATTAATGTCACGTGAAAGTATAAGTTATTAACTTTAAAATGGATCTTGCTTCGTCTCGGTATAATTTTTTGTTTTCATTAGATATAACAATTTAAAAATAGTTTTTTTCCCATGTAATACATAAAAAAGGCATTTTATTGCAAATTAATATTACATTATGTTAAAAGTAAGTGCTTTTGTGCTTATCTTAAACTGTACTTATATAATCAACTTATATTCAAACAGCATTAAAACATCTGCGGTAACATTATCATAGTTTAAAAGCAACATTTTTTGCTAAATATAGCTATTGTCACGTAACGTCATTGTAACGTTTTGCCAAAGTTATAGCAGAAAGTTGTCTTCAAAGTTGTCAAAGGTAACAACCTTAGTTTAAGTCGGATATTTTTTGCTGAATACTTATCATTGATCAACACATTATACAAAACACAAAAATTATATCATTTACAAATGTTCTCCAATTAAAATAAGATATAAGCTATTCTGAGTTACTTTATGGAAGATTTAGATTAGAGTTTTATTTAAATATTTTAAGTTATTTAGTTTTTACACTTTGCGAAGAAATAAGATTATCTTATTATACACGGATAAAACAGGTCGATAACAATATCTTACAAGATCATCAGCGATGATAATGACAATGTTGGGTGGAAGCTGCGTAGAAGCGCAAGTCGAACCAAAATAAAAGATCACACTTAAAACTGTCAGTAAGAAAACAAATAATATGTTGTTCGGACTCATTGCTTTCACTAATTCTTCTATCAGTTCGATATTACTGAAGTTACGTAAAATTCACACACTCTCGCGTGAAATCATCGGGCGAGTTCAAAACGGCAAAACGGCTAGGCATGCTTACCGAACGATTGAATATGATTGGTTGGATCTAAAAGTAACAACCAATTATGTTCATTTGCTCGATGAGCAGGCTAGCCGCTTTGTCAACTTGAACGCGCCTATTGATACCTTGATGAGCTGTTCAAATTTTGAGATATTAAAGTTTAGCACGTTCAGTAAAGTAACTAATTCAATAAAACGACTAATTCATCTATCTTTACACACTTTATCTCTTTATACATAATACGAATTATGACAAAAAAATTTGGGAAAAAAATAATGAAAATGTTATATTATCGTATGATAATCTATAGATTTCGCCTTCTTTGTCATAGCTTCGTAAAGACACGTTGAACGTTCGTCCAGGTTCGCATTGGACTTGTCACTGCAAAGTGCGGCATATACATTGCGAAATTTATAGGTATACACGACAGAGCAATAGACAACCACATTCATGTGATTTAACACACGACCTCATTATAAAGATGTACAGGGTGTATCTGAAATAACGTATACTAATCATACAGTGCTATTCCTAATAAAAAACTGAGTCGAAAAGTCCTCTATCATTTTGCAATTTTCGCAATAGTTAACAAGATATTAATTACTAAAAATCGCTGAAAATTGGTTTTCAATAATTTTTTACTCAAATACTATCAACTTTACAGAAAAATTCCAACAGACAAAAATCATTTATTTTCTTCTCATAAAACTCTAAGAATTTTTTCAAAATGTTTTATCAACTTTTTAATATTGTATTTTCTTATTTTTACCAACATGAGAAAATACGGTATTAAAAAATTCTGAAAAAATTCTCATAACTTTATGAGAAGAAAATAAATGATTTTTGTCTGTTGGAATTTTTCTGTAAAGTTGATAGTATTTGAGTAAAAAATTATTGAAAACCAATTTTCAGCGATTTTTAGTAATTAATATCTTGTTAACTATTGCGAAAATTGCAAAATGATAGAGGACATTTCGACTCAGTTTTTTATTAGGAATAGTACTGTATGATGTGTACGTTATTTTAGACCCTGTATTTTATATCCATTCATACACAGATGCATGTAAAATACAATTGTAGTTTTTATCTTATCACTACAGTTTCTATGATACGAAAGATTATTACAACCTTAAATGTGTAATAAATTACTCAATCATCGTATCTTTCCAAATAAATTTGTAATATAATATCATTTATAAATACAACATTTCTTCATTTAATATATGCAGAAATATAATCAAAATAATTTAAAATACATTTAAAATTCATATATTGATTTTATTTCATAATTTATATACCTTTCATATCATATGCAATGTATATACAATTTATGCGGTTAATTTTAAATTATTATTCTTAGTATCAAGGAAGTGTGATCAATTAATAAGAAGGCCATAAAATATAATTTGCCTTTAGTAAGATCGCTTAATTTTAGCACAAATTAAACAATAAAAAGCACAATTAGTGAAATAAACTCGAAAAGGATATATTTTATTATATCAATAGATATATCTATAATACATGTCTTTCCAGAATTACAATTGTTTTGCTGCATTTACAAATTTATTCCACGCGTGCAATTGCGAAGAAAGGATATGCAAACAGGTTTGAATGAGCATTAATTGAGATAGTGTTTCGTAACCGGCAAGTTTAGATCAGTTAAAATAACCATCAATCCTCGACAGAGACATTCTTCAAGCACAGGAGACGAACGTATATTTAAAATTTATTAATACGTAGAAAGTTAAACAAAAACTTGTTAAATATGTATAATTAATAAGACTATTTGAAATTATCTATAAAATTATCTCCGTCCACATTATACATTGTCTGAAATAAAATTTTCCTTTCAATACGTAATTTTTTCTCCATTCGTTAATTGTCAACAGAGTTAGTAAAAAAATATATTTTAAACATATTTAATCGATATTTTAAACATATTTTTTTAAATACTATTTAAAGTATGTTCAAAACATTAAAAATATATTTAAAAAGAAATCACTATGTTCTTCAAAAAAAGAATATTTTTTATTACAAATTCCAAGTAAGATAAATTGTATTGCCAATGCGAGTAATACGCAATGTCACGGTGATGACAAAGTGACGTGAAATTAAAAAATCCACAATCAGTGAAATATTATTGTCAAGTTACACAATTAATCTGCAGTGACATTTTATTTCATCACATCTTATCATGATATTAGTGTTATTTTGAATATCCTGTTTTTATTCACAAATATCCATGTGACATCAAAACAAAAATTATTGTGATGCTACGCTATAACATACATAAAATAAATGTTAATTCGCTGAACAATGCAAATGCTGATTCGAACATAGTTCACATTTAAGGTTTCATGCGTGTAAAAATAAATTCGTCGCATGCGTTGTCCTGTTGTAACATTACATGTTCCACACCGCGTAATCTTCTTCCCTAAAAAAACGCGTGAAAGAAAAACAAAAGAATGCTTTTTTATTTCGGTACAACTTCGAAATCGGCTCCACGTGACAGCGAATACTTTAATTAAACCGACCGAATTTCGTTACGTGCTCGTCTGTATTTCGAATTGTTCAAACAAAAGCTTTGCACACGACTGCTACGAGGATGATCCCGATGTGAAAATAGTACACCAAACTGGCCAAATGAGCAGCCGCGTTGCACAGAAATATATCACTTGATAGTATCCATAGTTCCCACGTATTATTCGTTCTTCTTGGATTAGCAAGCCATTGACGGCTTAATCTGCATCGCGACGAAAAATTAAATCTTGAAAGCTCTTAGGTCACTTTCAGAGTGATATACCGGTTTTTCTAATTCAAGTTACAATCATATACGATATGAAAGTCAAAATTTCGCTAATAAAATATGTGCCGTTTTTTCTTAAAAATTATTAAATGATCTTTTTTTCAAAGAATTATTGAAGAGCGAGAAGTATAGAATTCAGATTGTATCAGAAGACAAAAGAAGAAAACATTATCAAGGAGCTTTTCACTTAAAAATCGCGATTAAAAATGAAACAATTGTAAAAAATATGTTTCTTAGTATCAAATTGACCTTAAAATTCATCTATTTATGATAACGATTAACGAATGCATCGATGTCTCAAAACTGGTATCAGTCGAGTTTTTCACCAAAATCGCAAACGATCTCAGATAAGGTCTGAGTGAAGTCATTATGTTTCCACGTAGTTTCGTTCATCGTAAAATGTATTTCATTGCTCGGTTCATAGTCGTCCGGCAACAAAGACATCCAAGTGTTGTTAAAGTTGTTAAAATTGGACGGATAGCCAGCAGGATCGGGCGAGTCTAATTGATTTCTTTTACGAAGCCTAGCCGTTTATAGCAATCGATAAGCACGTTCAATCTCTGCACGTAATCTGCAAACGTAACGATGTTTTTTTAAGTTGACAGCATTTTCTATTTTTATCTCGTCTCCGCCAGGTGGAACGACGATTACGTAATTATTTGTACCAGCCATTTTCTTTCGTAGCGATCGCAAACAATACAATTTTAAACAAAAAATAAAACTCTTATTGTTCGGACTTATCCGCTATCAAGCAATGGCGAATCACATTTTGTTCTTCTTTAAAATTATTTTATATTAATAACAAATAATGTTAATTATTGTAATATAAAGTATATATAAATCCTCTAAATAAAAACTTCTATAATTGATAAATAATAGTCGACTTTATACAAATTTTTTCTTAGGTATTTGCAATTCACTCTTGCTTATATCAAAAACATCGAAAACATGTAATGATGTTTATCTGAAACGTTGTGTGCGTTCTATATACAGTCACGTGTTGTATAGTGTGGCATTAAGCGTAATCGCACTATCATTAAATGCGAGAAATGAGTTGCAGTTCTCACTACTTTAATATACCCTCTTTTCTCTAAATGTATATTATTTTGCAAATATTTTAATTTAATCTTATCTTAGGATACTTCGAAAATATATCTGTAATTTCGTAAGGATCTTTATAAATATCGAACAAGCAAACATGGGTCTCGCAACTGGAGAAATTCATAAGATTCTCGCAAACTATTGTGGCCTCTTTCCGGAGGCTTTCTTTATTTTATTTGCAGTCACTCAACATGAGTTGAAACATTCGCTATGGCCAATGCGGTTGATGATTTTAGCACATTTATCACGTTGTACTTGGAAAAGATACTACAGGTCGCTACTGTTATAATAGTATAATGCTTCTGATATTCGGACTTATCTGTATGAGAAAGACCATAATTAATTTTTGTATTAATCGTTTATTCTTAAACTATAATAATAAAATATTAATTTTAAAAAGATACTAAAATTTAATTGAATATAGTAATTTGCCTTTACGTAAGATTACATGATTCTAGCACAAATTAAGCAATAAAAATCTCATCGGTCAATTCTAAGCAGAATCGTGAGGCTCGTAATTTGTTCTTGTAAAACTTGTAAGAATTTATGACTGATATTAAAATTCTATGCGTATATATCGCATGATAATTCGTTAATATGTACGATTTCTCGTAAATCTTATGTCTAACAAAAAGCTATCTGTAAAGATACATAAAGTTATAAGCAGTTGTAAGCTTTTACAAATCTTATGAGAATTACGAGCTTTACGATTCTATTTAGAACTGACTCATTTAAACTGACGCGTTTAATTATGAAGAAAGAAACAGATTTGAATGCGTATTAATTGAGATAGATATTTCATAATATTCAAAATAAGTTTAAAGCTAAGAGAATCGTCGATCCTCAGTAGAATCACGTATTAGAGTTAAATAAAAATATTGTCGAATAACTGTAGATAAGACTATTTATTTATGTATAAAGTTTTTACGAAAAAATACGTAGATTGAGACAAGATCTTAGAAATTCTTAGTTTTCCGTCGATACTCGTAATAGGACGCGAAGTGGCACTATGTATTTAAAAAACCAAGAAATATCCTCCGCTCTTTTCGTATACGTCTTCTGATACTGTACTTACGCGTTTTTACGTATCTTGTATCATGAAACAAGCAACGCCACTCTACGAATATCATATGAAAAACTAAGAATTTTTAAGATCTTGTCCCGATTTATGTAGTTTTTTGTACTTTTTCATAAAAATATTTTCCGTCAGGGATTATTTGAGATAAGATTTCTTTTCAATATGTATTCATTTTCAAATAAAAGTATAGTAGGATAAGCTATCTTCGGCTCAAATGGGATAAGCCATATCACCAATCGAAGTAACACGCAATGTTACAATGATGTCAAAATGAATAAACATGTCAAATTCAATAAATCTACAATTACCCAAGAAACACATAAAAGTTAACAAAAAGTCAAAAGTCTTTATTTTGATTCTTAACTTCAAATTTTATAACAAAAAAATCATCATTTGACTTTTATGACGTCAAAATAAAGTTATTTTAACTTTTTCTTAACTTAGTCTATTTCTTGGACAGTGAAATACCATCAATTAAATCTCACATTCAAATTTCATCTTAGGTCTGTTTTCTGTGGTTAAAATAATATACACTTTTGGAACTTAAAATCAGATGGATATGTTTGACATTTGGAGAAAGCGAGAAAGAAAATTAATTCTAGTACAGCCTAGTGCAGGCAATAAAAAACAGACCTCTTATCTTACTTATCGTGACAATTGAGTATTATTTTGGGTATTGTTTTTTTATTCATAAGTGTCCACATGACAACAAAAAGAAAACTATTGTAATGCTACTCAATAGCACACATAAAATAAATGTTAATTCGCCGAACAATGCAAATGTTAATTCGGACATAGTTCACGTTTAAGATTTTATGCTTTATGTATGTAAAAATAAACTCGTCGCATGTTTTGTCGTGTTGTACAATAACATTGCATATTTTACACCGAGTAATTCTTTCTAAAGAAACGTGTGAAAGAAAAACGAAGACGCAGGAATGAGATACAATTTCGAAATCGGCTCCACGTAACAGCGAATACTTTAATTGGACCGACGGAATTTCGTTACGTGTTCTGCATTTCGAATTGTTCAAATGAAAGCTTTGCACACGACTGTTACGAGGATGACCCCGATGTGAAGATGATACGCCAAACCGGCCAGCTGAGCAGCCGCGTTATACAGAAATATATCGCCTGATGGTATCCACGGTTCCCACGTATTGTTCGTTCTTCTTGGATCAGCGAGCCAGTCTACTGACGGCTTGATCTGCATCGCGGCACTGCGCGCATATTGCTCCAGAATCTGATCCAGTTCCCGGGCGATCTGTGAGAAGAAAAGAAACTGATGCAAGATGCCCTTTCTTATAAATTCATTTATAACTAGGGCTCTAATTTTATATTCCGTTTTTCGAAGATACGTGTAAACGTAAAACGTTTATCCGTTTATATTCGCTTTCAAAAAAACGTTTACTTGAAGGTAAACGTTTACAAGTTTAATTAGCATATCCGTTTATAAAAGAAACATTTTTCCGAATATACGTGTTTTATTATACATTTAAACAAAAATACATTTACATGTATATTTAACATATCTATCTATGAAAAATATCTTTTCGAATATTTTAACGTTTTTTAATAAAATTAAAAAACAAATTTTTTGCATTTTCTCAATTCGTCACACTCTTTAATAAAGGGATAAACGTTTATATAAAAAAAGTGAAAATATTCGGAAAAACGATTCTAATAAACAGATATGCTAATTATACGTATAAACGTGTTTTCGTTTAAACGTATAATAGTTAATTACACGTATATTCGGACAAACGTTTCTAATAAACGGATATACTAATTATACGTGTAAACGTGATTTCGTAATAGCGAGCCCTATTTATAACACTTCGATCAGATTTGGCATTTTCTTACCCTCGGATATTGTTCGGCGATATTCTTCGTTTCGCAGGGATCGTTCTCGACATCAAAGAGGCACTCGGTAACGTTACAAGTGACAAAACTATAATAACTGGCATTGAATCGACAAGAGATTGTAGCTTCGTTACGTAACTGAATCATTGTGCTGGGTTGAGTAACCGGACCACCCAAATGATAGGTGATGCTCTGTGACACCGCGCTCGTCAAAATGGTCTCGGTGTAGGGTGGCATATCCTCCTGTATGTTTTTTCTCGAATTGTTGCCAAAAATCGGAGGTACATAACTTCTTTCGAAATCGTATCGATGATGTCTGTCATAGTGACCGTTCTCGATCGATCCTAAGATGTAATTTTTCGTAAAGACTAACGAAAAGCCAATAAAAACAAATTGAGTACTGAAAGTATTTATACAAATAAAAATAATTATAAAAATAAAATTTTATTGGGTTCCGAGCATTTCACCCACCTACTTTAAAGGTTAATATTTATTTAATATTTTTACAGTATTCTATAATTTTATGAGCTTTTATAGTATTTTATAGTATTTTATAAGCTTCACTTTTAAAATTTTAGCTGAAAGACTTATTTATACGAAAATTGCTACGCCGTCACGTGTAAATTGTATTGTGTTATTTCGCTCAATCATGATAACAAAGTACCTCGAAGAAGTTTATACTGCTTGTATATGGCACCCTCGGTCTTGGAAATCTCGTCGATGTTCAGTAGCAGCTTGTCCCTGACTATCGGATAGCCGTCGCTCAGCATGCGCCACTGATTCATCCCGTCGATTTCCCCCAAATCCCTCAGATCGCCATCAGCGGCGGCATAGAGGGTTGGCAGCCAGTCGGTTATATGCATCAGGTTGTTGCACACACGTGCTGCTCTACGCAATCTTGGTGACCATAGCACAGCAACTCCTCTCACTCCACCCTCGTAAAGGGTGTATTTCATCTGCCGTCATAAATCACGCTCTTATGTATACCGCTGTGTCTCTTAAAACATCAAAGCGATTCATAAACTCATGCGTATCTCCGAGAAATTTTCAAATAAATTAAATAAGACATTATTTTTTTATATTTATAATACATCAATAATATATGTAATAATTATCAACAATATACATAATAACAATAATAAACGTTTTTGTATCATGAATAATGTAACTTTAGGACTAACGCAATGTATTCTTAGATATTTTTTTCTGTCTCTCATGCTTGTCGAAAATTAGTTACTAAGAATGCACGATCAAATTTAATTTAATATCTGTGTCGGTACGTGACTTAAAATACTTACACCTCGTAAGGGAAAATTAGAGCCGTAATTGCGAAATTTACCAACGGGCGCTGCGCCGTTGTCGGTGAGAAAGAGGATCAACGAATTTCTCAGCATCCCCCGACTGCCTAAAGTATTGACGATGAGTCCAACGGAATCGTCTAATTTCGATACCATCCCTAATGAAATTATAATGACAAGATAACAAAGATATTCGATTAAAATAAGTCATAATATTTAATATTTATTTTAATTATTCGTCATAAACTTTTGCAGTTATTGATCAATGTAAAACAATTATCAATTTTTCCACCGACATAATCGTACGCACTGGCATATTTGCGGCGATTTTGTTCCATGATGTGCATGAATCGTTTATCGTAGTGATCATAATCTTGCGGATTCTCGAGAGGCGCGTGAACAGCAAGGTGCGATATTTGGAGATAGATCGGTCGAGACGGATCGTGGTTCTGAATGATCCTGACTGCCTCGTCGGTGAAAAGATCCGTCACGTATTTGTCGGTTAAGCCGTAAGCCGGAGCATCGCCACGATGCATATCGTACCCGCTCATATTCTGATATACATGAAAAAAAAGTCCCGAGTATCGAGCAACGAAATGTAATAACAATCCAGCAAATAAGTTGACGTCTTTAAAATCGTTTTTGCGTCAAAATGACAACAAAATAATGTTAGCTTGTTACTTTAAAAATTATTTAGTATAATATTAGTTAAAAATTAATTATTTATAATTATTTATTATTTTACAAGTACACGATTTATAAAAAGATGAATAAAAGCTACAGAAAGAATTATTGTTTTTCAGAATGACTTTCTCAGAAGCCAAACTTATTAACTCCATAAAACAAAAAGTAAAGGAAATTGTTAAAGTTGTAAACTAATCATGAGTTGTACTAAAATTTGTAAAAATTAGAGTTAATCAGTTTAGCTTTTAAAATATTCGTACAATCCTTTTCTTCTCTTTTATAATTTATCTCGTACAAATCTCTAAATAATTTTTTATTACATTTTTCTCGTAAGACTACTAGATCATCAATAAAATGTACAAGAGCCAGAACTTTACATGCGCTTTGAATTTATCAAATTACGAAATGATCGATTCAATAGGAATATGTACCTGATATGAGTATTTATAGTCATAATACGAAACGTGACTATTATAAAAGCCAAAGAAGGAATCGAAGCCACGATGCAAGGGAGTGTGCTGAGGAGTGTGGTATCCTAAATGCCACTTCCCTATCAGCTTTGTCGTATACCCCAACCCCCGTAGATGTTCCGGCAAAATCCTCACACTGAGGGGTAGTCCTCTAGGCTCGCCACCCTGTATACTTTCTCCTTGCATACCTGTATCGGACAACATAGATCGGTTGTACCAGAGTATTTCGGATGGTGCATTAATTCACGCGACTGCATTAATTTAATGAAATTTTTTAAAAATCACTACCGGTGCTACAACTTTCATAGAAATCTTCTAAATCGTTTTTAGCCTCTTTTTAACACTTATTTTCTTAAAATTTTGAAATAATTTGGACAATGGGTACGTTCAACAGGCGAAAATATATCGAAAATGACTATTCACATGTGTAACAAAAACAAAGTCAAATTTAGTTATCAGCGTTATTATGTATGTACTCATTTCATGTATGTACTTAAATTGTCTGCATTAAATTATTTCGACCTTTACAGGTGTCGTTTCGTTACTTGAACACAGTTCGTAAATGTCGTAAAACTTTGCGAAATGATAAAGAACTAATGAAACTGACCTCTTCAGTAAAAAACGGAAGAGAAAAAGGCTGACGATGGAATCGATTTCTCGCGCACAAACTTTATAGCGTGAGTAAGGGCCAGTTTCACCAACGCCAGTTAATTTAATCGGCCTTTAACTGACCAATCGCATTTGCTGTGTTTAGAAAAATTGACCAATTACGGTTGACAGTTAATCATGATTAAGCTTAATCAGCGTTGGTGAAATTGGCTCTAAATGAAGTTTATAGCGTTAAATCGATGAATAATACGTACCCATACGTATTGGATACCTTCCGGTAAAAAACGCGGTTCTAGAAGGTGTACTGGATGGTAAGACGTAATGCCTATTCAATATAATTCCGTTATATGCTAGAGCGTCTATGTTTGGGGTCGGTATCTGATTCGAGCCGTGGAAACCAACGTCATTCCACCCCTAAAAATTTGGAGTGTTTTATTTTCAGTCAGCATGTATATAATACGGAAATATATAATAAAAATTAATTAGTAATTAAAATGAGATATTAATAATTTGATAATTTACAATTATTAAAAGATGAACTCCACACTGAAAGAAAAGATTGGTTGCTGCAGCAATTTAAATGGTAAAATAGCATTTTTAATTGGCTGCTGCAAAAATTAAAAATGCTACGTCATATTCAGCCAATCTTTTCTTTCAGTGCATTTATAGTTATAATTTCCTACTTAACATAACTATAACTGTAATATAATACATGTTGTACGTAATGTAACAATTATATTATTAAATGGGAAATTATAATTAATCGAAGTTATGTTACTATTGATGTTTACTGAGACATTCAAAACTTCTCTCATAAACCGGAAGCCTAGCATATAAAAATTACATAATCGAATTAAATTGTAATTGGCGCGTGTAGGAATTAGCATTCCGTCGTATAGTCGGAATGAGTCACAATTCACGACGTGCGTACTGTTGATTGCGGAGGCGTAGATAATACGTAAGCTACAATAATTAACTTAACTAAGGATAATTTTAATCTGGAATACTTTTGCGTAAATTAATCGTGTCGAATTGTGTTTGTAAAGCAAGCGCGAGTAACGCAAATGATGTTTATATGTGTATAATATAATAATGTTTATGCAAACTGTAATATTTGTGCGTGTAATATAAGGTATTATTCTTATTAATATATGTGCAAAATGTGATTTAATTCTTAATATAGAATATTTTAAAGAAACAAAAACTGCGCAACGTCTACAGCGCCAATTCTCAATTGCCTGTTATTTGTTTTACTTTTTTGAATTTATTATCTTGGGAATTTAGTTCGAATTTATTTACCACTTAATTCTTAATGTTATTTCGATCCTCATCAAATTTGCGAATAAGCATTACAAAGTGCGATTTTACATAAAAATCAAGATGGATAAATGAATTACTTTAAGTAATTTTTAAATCAATAAGAGATGATACTCTAATTTTACACAGCTATTTAGAAGTAATAATAAAACAATCTATAAAATTTTTATATTTTTGGTATTTAGATATGACACATATCCTTAAGAATCTCAGGACTCATCTTCATAAACTTCTTAAGATTTTTCCTATTGTTCTGTTTTTTTTTCTTTCTATTTCTATTGTATATTAACACTACATAAAACTCTATAACTAGGTGTACTTGTAAAGTATATTTAAATACCTGAATTTTTTAAAAGAAATATAGAATATTTCTAACTTCTCTTTTTATCTCTTTAATTAAATTTTAATTCTCATTTCTTGTAAGGAGATGAGACAATAAATAAAAAAGGATTTAACAATTTTTTTACAAAACTCTGGTGTTTTGGAAATTAAATAAAGAAAAAGAGAAATTTTATATATTTGGAAATGTAATATATATTCATTTATTCTTATGTTTTATAATGTAATTACTGAAGTATCTTCGTTTTTATCAATATAGATATTTTACCAAATCATCAGCCATCAAGACGATTATATTCGGTGCTGCTTCGTAACCAAATGCAGTTCCAAACAACAGAAAAAGACAAAAAACCTGACAAATATCAATCCATAATTGTGTCATTAAATGCACCATCTTCACGATGATTTAACTGTTTTTAAATATTCAGGAATTACAAAAAAGAAGAGAAAAACTTCACTCTTCGTCCATGCGCGGCTTCTTTTTCGCACTTCGCGTCACTCGGGAACAATACTCGCGTAAACAAAAGAAGGATACATCATTTACACGGCATATATATGCACCGACGAGCTCTTGCGAGATAGGAGCAAGAAGAAGAGACAAACAACGTTTATATATCCCACCCACGAAAGAGCGTCATGAATGGATCAAGGGGAATGGGAATAAGGGAACATGTATATTAATGATCACGACAATGACAAAGATAACGTGTCTTAAACTGGCTCGTCTTACAACCTATTTTTCCTACTTATCTAATTCCCTTTCGCGACTGACCGCGATTACTTACGTTCACGTAGAATTAAGGAGATGTAACGTAAGAGAGAAGTATTACAAAGAAGCGCAGTACCCCTTCATTCTTACGTCTGAAGTTTCATAGTCATCCTCACGATTAGTGATGCCGGATGCTTCTTGTAAATTTAAAATATGTAAGAGGAAAAGTAAAAGAGATTAACAGTATGTTGTCATAAAATGTGTAGTACGATCACTAAGGTAGAGATTATATAGCTAATCTAAAGGTCGTAATGATAAGAAATTTTTAAAACAAATTAAATTAAATTAAATCTTTTTAAACCCAAATTATACAAACTGTTAAAATCACTTACATTTTTTGTATTATATAAGGATACATGGAGTTGTGGAAATAACGTTTGTGTTTAAAAAATTAGAAGAAAATATACTGCAAACTTCCTGGATTTTATCGTATCCTGCCTAACGTCGAATTGTTATAAATATACTTGAAAAGCTACGCACATAAATTAGGTATAATATCATTTATACATTCGCACAAATTTATACATGTCACTACACAGGTAAAAACAGGAAAAATTACATTTTATATTCAGCATCTTTTTCCTTACAAACCATCAATTGAGAAAGATTTATTTTACATCTTTTATTTATTTTCTCGTTAAAAAAATCGATTCTTCATCACTATATTATTGAGAGTTTGAAATACATCATGGTAAACATAAGTATCCTTTGCTACTATGATAGATATTGTCATCGACATTGACGCAACGAGTGACGTATTAATTAAGACGTCCAAATAATTGAGAACGCCTCGAACGAGTGACCAGTTAAATGAGCGCATACCTACATCTCCGCAGCCTTTAGAAATGACAAAATGAAATAGTGGAGAAGTGTGTATGTCGCTCATTAAAAGCTATAAATGTAGTTCACGGTCTAGAAACAATGTAGCGAATTGATTCAAAGTATTAAAAAATACGGAAATAAATTAATGAGGAAAATGCAGAAGTAGAAACAAAAAATGTTGAAGAGATAAAAGTGAATTTCAGTAACAAATTTATTTACTTATATTCGTATACAATATTTAATAAAATATATATATATTTTGCAACAGGAAATGCTTAAATTACGACATTCAATTGCGAGCCCTTTCCCTTTATAAAAATTTAAAAACGACTAGTAAAATCCACCTGTTATATTTAGAAAACACTTACATTTTTCCAAATACATAAATTGCACAATATACGAATACATAAAATATTGAAGTTAAGAAGACACAGGTACAAACATATCCCACAAACTTAAATCCATTTTCTCAGTAATACAAACTACAGGAATTGTTATTTCGACAACCCGTGTAATATGTATTAGACGAGTTTTACTTTGGTGACAAGAAGTCTATTCAGTTGAACTTCTTGCATTCAACTTTTCTTTTTTTCTCTTTACGAAGAAAAAAAGAATGGTACACAAAAAGTTCAGCTAAAAAAAATAGACATAAAATATATACATATATACAAATCAATCCGTCAACATAGTTATATTTTGGTGATCTTGCATTTCAGCTAAGGCATGTAGATTGTCCCACCAATGTAACAATTTAAAACTGTAAATCAGACGGAACCACGGTGTCATCAGTGGTGTGGTCTTCATAAAATTGTCGATCTCTGATCGCGACATCCACTGAATCTCGCTCACTTCATCAAGATTGGGATTTATGGTGAGATCATCCCGTTGCAGAAACAATATGTAATCGATCTCGTGTTCACCCCAACGATTGTTACTGGGTGCTTGATAGAAAATTCTTGTCAAGTAAAATAGGTCAGAAGGTTTGATCTCGTCGATAGGTATACCCAACTCGTAACTGAGCCTTCTTATTGCGGCTCGGCGTACACCTATGGCATCTTCTTCTTCTATTTCGTTAGGAATCTCCGCTAAGGGATGACTGCAGCACGTATTCGTATAGCAATTTGGAAATGTTATCTGTAATATAAATTACATAAATTAGAAATGTATGGAGAATATTTGTAGAAAAATGAACATAATTATTTCATACAAAAAATTTAATTTGATTTAAGATTGTCAACAAACAAAAACTTTTACTATAAATTTCTTAGGATTTTTATTTCAAATTTTAGTTCAAGGTATTTAATTTCATGAGTTAAGCCATGATCGGATTACATTAAAATTAAGATTAGATTAAAATTTGATAAATTAAAGTAAAATTCACTCAAAATATCACCAACTGTTTAATCACCAGAGTCTGATTATTCAATTTTACATGATTAAAATATTCAAAATCATATTTTAAAATAATATTAAAGGAGATTCTCACCTTGGTGCTCGATCGCTTCTGGAGTAACAATTCCTTTTTATTATTAAACAGAAAGACGCTGAATGCTCTGTGTAGCGGTACATATCCCTCCGTATTAATCTCATGACAGAATTGCTTAGTAGCTTCACCAACAGCCTTATCCAGTTTATCTACGAGTATGCAGCGTTCCTGTAAAGCAGCTTTCTGCAACTGTGTTACTTGCACTGTTCCATAATCTTTCTCTATAAGCGTCGTCATTTTGTGCATAGTACTATTAAAATTTCTGTATACTCTTTTGATCATCACTAACCAGTTACCTGTCGAATAACGACTGAGAAAAACAAATGTAAGATCTTCTCTTGCATATCATAAATATATTCATAAGAATGATTCAACAGAATCTGAATTTATAGTCGCTTAAATAGGAATTAATTGACTCGAAGAGCAAGGGCATACATACGTACCACGTGGCAAACCACATCGAGAGGACTGAGCTGTATCGATAAAGTGTCAAGATGAGCGTTTCTATCCAACTGCGTTACGAGCATCATCCGACTTCTCAGGAAATCGCGAGCCTAGTCGAGCTGCTATAATGTTGAGAATGATCATGAAAGGTGTTTAACGACGAACAGGAATTTTTTGCGGTCTGGAATGTTATTAACTGTGAAAACTACCACTTATCTCTCCTTCGTTTCTATAGACGCAATTCCGTTATCACCTTTGACTTATATAGTCAAAGGTTATCACACATTCCTCAACGTTATTTCCCAACTAAGATCAATTATGACAACATATGACTCGCTCGCAAACAATTGTTTTACGTAAATCACCTAGACGTGACTCGCATTCGAAATTGTCAGTGCCAAATCTGGGACACTGATCACGTAATTTGGAACATGATAATTTCTCGCATTTCGCGTGAACTTCTTCACAGAACCATTACTTAGCTAGCGAAAAGTGAAAGTACTTAAACGAAGTTAGATAGATTAGAGAATAGAGGTTAAATAAATTCGCAAATGCAAATATTCAATTCATAAATATATTATGGGAGCGTTCAGAGAGACACTATTCGCGCTATGGACGCAAACACTTCGTAGAGCGAATAGCGCGATAGCGTTGGTAAGCTACATGAACGACTCTGGCAGCGGTCCACTTGACGGCCTTGACGCTACAAACGCTTCGGAGCGTTTGATCGACCAATCAGGATAAAGAATTTTACGAATTGACTAATCAAAGAATGTTTCGAAGCGTTTGTAGCGTCAAATGGACCGCAGCTTTAAGATGCTAATACGGTTCTCTTGGTTCATGCACCGTATTAGCATCTTAAGATCTTGCTTGAGATTAAAAATGGACTATGGATTCCGGCCAAGCGGCCAAGGTTTCGTTCCCGTGGTTGCACAATAGCAGCGTGAATTCTGGCAAAAAAATTGATTGGCTATTCCAATCTGCCAACGTCATTATATGCAAGAAAGTGCATAGAAGCAAAAAATATGATTGGTTGCTTCCAGTATTGCTATCGCCATTATGCGCAACGAAACACCTGGTATCCTTACATCATGGATTAAGCCCATGGCACATACTGCCATGGTCTACAATGGGCAGTAGCAGTAGTGGATTAAGGAGTAGACGCAGAAATCAACCAATCATAATCGAATGTGAGAAAGATAATCAACTACGATTAGTCGATTTCTGCACCTACTCCTTAATTCACTATTGCTACTGCCCATTGTAGACCACGCAACAAAAACGTAAGGCCGTAATACGTAAACAGTAAAGAAATCGTAAGGGCCATGGCACACAAAAAAACTTAAGCAGTAAAATGTAAGCAGTAAGCGAATTGACCAATCACAGTAGAGTCCGTAAGGCCATAACATAAGCAGTAGCGAATCCAACATGTTGATTTCCTTACTGCTTACGTTTTACTGCCTTAAGTTTTTTGTGTGCCAGGCCCTTAAGATTGGATTCGCTACTGGCCTTACGGTCTCTATCGTGATTGGCCAATTCGCTTACTGATTATGTCTTACGGCCTTACGTTTTTGTATGTGCCATGGGCTTTAGACTAGATAGAGTGGAAGGTTCTTATGAAATTGTAATTTATTTTCTGTGTATAGAGTGGGTACAATCAGAGAGAAGCCTGAGAGCGGCCATGCCCGGGATTTAACCGCATCTTATTTTAAAGCGCCTCTATGTCCACAAAACGTGGACATTGAACTACGTAGCCAATGTCCACGATCCCGTCGGTAATGTCCACGATTTTCGGTCCGTTAGATAGATAAAAACGAACAATCAATCTGTCGGCGCTTGTTGAACAAAAGATTGTTCGTCTTTGTCTATCTAACGGACCGAAAATCGTGGATATAGCGAAGAATACAATCAAAAATCGTAGACATTACCGACGGAATCGTGGATATTGGCTACGTAGTTCAATGTCCACGTTTTGTGGACATAGAGGCGTTTCAAAATAAGGTTGCAGCTAAATCCCAGGCATGACCGCTCTCAGGCCGGTATTCATAGTCGGTTCTTATTTCAAAATCATCTTAAGTAATGTCTTAATACGCTAATACGGCTCTCCGATTGGTTCATAACATCTCAAGGCTGAACTTGAGACGATCTTGAATATAAGAACTGACTGTGAATATCAGTCTCAGGCTTCTCTCTGGTAGGAACATGTTGGAGCATATTGGCTACGTTTACACCGTGCGCTTAGTCCGCGACCTATACGATAGGTGTCTTTGTTTAATATATAGGATAAACAAGGACATCTATTGTATAGGCCGCGGCCTAAATGCACGGTGTAAACGTAGCCATTGGAGAATATTGGAGCTGCGACGCGACAAACCTTTTGATACTGATTAGTGAGCACAGCGGAGCCTGGCTGAGCCCTGCTGAGCCACAAATTGAGTTATCGCACTAGCGTTTATCTTCCGCGCAAATTCGGTAGTGTAATTACCTATTGCGAGGGCGCTGCGTGTTTCCAAGTTGCGCTAATTCCCGCGAGAGGAGACAGTAATTTTCAAACAGCTTATTTATCAAGTGATTCGAGTCAGATAGTAATTAGGTTATGTTGAACTAGTGGATGTTTATGAAACAAACTCGTATTTGTAATAATTTAAAAATAAATGTATATACACATTTCTTAAAGAGCCTAATTATACAAATACTGAATAATAATTAGCAGTCGCCTCTTGTCAATAACGAATTAACTTTATTCAACTAATCGATCTGTTTTATTGATAATTAGGCACTTATTAAATAAAACTTTCTGAGAACGGAGTGAGGATAAATGATAAATATGCTCAAATTTCCAAGATTATTAGTAAATCACGTGAAAGCGTTGGCGACTCCCACGTCGTCTAGTAATGCGGATTATTTGTCACAGCAAACACGAGTAATTGCTTTTATTATTACATATATAATCATTAACATGTAATTCTTTCCAGCAAGAAATATAATGCAATGATCTTGTCATTTTTGTTTAACATTTGAAAACAACAAAAATATAATAACTCACTGTGTTACACTATGTCATCTGTTGGTGCTTTTCATTTGTTGATGACACAAATTGACATAAGTGTCCATTTATCTTTGTCACTAAATGTCTAAAATAGAAAGATAAAATGACGATTGTGTCAATAAATGGAAAACATCTTGTTTTTTGCTGAAAAACATCCATATTGAATTTTTACCATTGAATTAGTACAATAAAAAGCTACTTTATATAAAATATCTAAATGTAGTGACATAATATTAACTTCGGCAATGAAATAATACATGTATGTTAGTTGATTTATTCATATAGTGATCTTGTTCTAATTAATTTCGTGTATATTCTGTTAAATAATGTCACATTATTATTATCAATTAGTCTATTTTTTTCATCTCGATCAGTGTATTTCTTTTGGTAATAAATTAAATTAAATTATGAAGTTAAATTATTGAGTATTTATTTTTATAAATATTTATTTGCTTATATATTTAATTTTGCTAATTTCATGTACAACAGTTTTGAATATGCATTAATCTAATATAATACAAGTGGCCAAATTTTCTAATTGTGTATTTTGTAATTCTTGAGATAGCTTGATAGATTCCTACACATATAGATTGTTAAACTGTTCTCGTACTTATTCTTGTTTAATTTTTTGCAGAACACTTTTATTCTCAAGAGAAGGAATCCAGTACCTCTTCACAAAAAGAATAGCAAGCCTCATCGCCTAAGATCAAGGAATTTCATTTACGATCTTGTTGAGGATACTAATGTAAAGAAAAAAGAACCACTCGATTTGATTCTGACGCAATACGTGGCAGGACTCGGCAATGTGGGCACTCGAGTGTCGCTACATCCAGCGTTAGCGTATCCAAAGCTTTTACTGCCGAAATTGGCGGACTATGCTACCCCCGAGAACATTGAGAAGTATAAAAAATTGGCGATAGACCAGGAGAACGATAAGCCGTTCAGTTCTTCCTTGGTAGAGAAAACAATGAAATATCTGTCGCACAAGCGGATGTCCATAGTGATGTCGAAGGACGTGCCATGGACATTGGAGAAGTGGCATATTAAAGCAAATTTCCGCAAGGCTGGTATTTACCTACCTGAGGACACTATAACGATGCCTGAGAAACCGATATCTGGACCAAACCTGGATCTACAGGGAAAGGAATTTTATGTGACTATCACGATTAATAATCGCGAACAGGTGAAGGTGAGATGTTGTCTGCATCATTGGACGTCAGAGAGTTCCTCACAACTTCGTGTCAATGAGTTCTGGAAGCTGCCGACCGATCCGATATTTCCTGAGGACAAACCGATTTTAGATTCTCTTTCTCCCTTTTGGGTGGAAAGGAAGAAAACAACACATTTCTAATATGTTGTATTATAATATAAATAAATAACGCTTAATAAGAGTGAATAAGTTTTCCTAGAAACTCCTAACTTGGATATATATTTTAAACCTATTCTTTTTAGCTGTATATAGTTGCACGATTTATCTTCTTTTTTTTACACGGAGAAAAAAAAGGAAAGATGAACTATAGTTCCAAAAAGAATGGACCTCTAGAATTTTTTGCACAACCATGATCGTATCGTTATAATATTGTTTTAACGAGATAATTGTACTCTTTCATGCAATTTGATCAGAAATCTCCAATAATACCTCTAACTACTATTCTAAGAGATTTGGGAGTCTAGTAAGCGCGTCAAGTATATATACTTGCGTGGGGAACTATATTTTCCTAGAATCAATAATTTGACTTTGTTATATCTTCATTGTGATTAGGAGGAGAGCATGTCTATTTCTAGAAACTGATAACCTGAAAATTTGCTATGAATGAAATCGTAAAAATTATATGATATAATTCAATATGGGTGAAAGGTACTTTGCGTGGGATGAAATTTCGGAAGGATTAATTCTATTTAGGTAATTTTAGTAACTTCGAATTTTTCGTCCCATATTTAATACGGTTTAGCTATTTTCTGTTTTTTTTTTGTCAAATTGTTTTTTAAGCTACAAACTTGATCTGAAATGAGTGTACGATATAATTTAATATTCTATGATAGAACTTTTAGATACAGAAAGATCGACATAAATTATTTTTGTCTGCGAATAATTATATATTTCTTCTAAACGTAATTTTTTTAATACCTTGGTAAAGATTTTCTAAGATTTTTCATTTTATAATTCCTGAGAAAGAAATAAAGATATCTTATAAAATCTTTCAGATCTTATATTTCATTAAAGTTACAGAATGAGAAATTTTAAAAATCTTAGAATATTTCACATAGAATTCACATATAAAAATTTTAGTAAAGATATAAATATATTAGACTGTCTCTCTCTCTCTTTCTCTCTCTCTCTCTCTCTCTCTCTCTCTCGGCACTTATGAAAAATACAATTTATATAAAAAATCCAATTATTTCAATTTGTATAAAAAATAAGAAATTTTCTAAAAAGTTAAGAGAAAAATTTTCACTATGGGAAAAAATGATTTCGTGAATCCTTGTATCTCTGCGTAAATCCTTATTTCATTGATTAGTGCAGCAAAGGCAGAGGAAGAACAAGCTAAGCGACGAAGGAAGCGAACTGCTGCCGTCCCTACATCAGAAATTTATTCTCCACACGCGTATTTGATTTTATGCTACCGGGAAATGTTGAATGATAATGAAAAGGTGAGAATTGGACCACAACTATATAAATTCTTTGTCAACTCGATATCAAGAGTAGTGTCTTCAATTTATATTTGTTCCAATTGTAGATCAGATTTCGGAAGAATTATCTGAGAAAAGTCATGCCGGATGAGCCAGATATCATTATCCTGCAGGACATCAAGGACCTCGTGCTCTTTCTCCTCGTGACGTCCGTCAGCCCACAATTCATAAACTTCTTCCACTTGCCGGTCGTGGACCAATTTTTGAGAGCACTCATCATCTACTTCCAACGCTTCGTGCAGATATGGGAGGACCTGGGACATGAACGAGCGGCCACCATGAGGAAGGCGCCTAATCCACTGGCACGTGGACATAGGTCCCGATATGCCGACGAAATGCATACTCTACGTTGTGTCCTGGGCAGGGAATACGCGGACTTGCTGCTGGGCTGCCGGGATGGGCCTCGCTATCACCACATGATAACCAACTCGAAACGCACAGCCACGCAATCACAGGGCGAGAAAGACCTGCGAATCTATGAGGCATTAATAAGTGTGGCTCATAGGGTCGTATGGATAGCATTACAGCGGAAACATTTCACTCTGATCGGTACGATGAAGAGCATATAATGTTCTAAATAAACATTGTATATTATTTTACGATGATACAAAGAACACTATACACATCATATATATCACTATAATGATATATGATGATCTTACTATAAATATTATATATCATAAAAAAATAATACGTAATGTTTATAAAATTCAGAGCATTGTACGCTGAATGTATATTATATCTAATTTACGATATTCTTATGGTATTTGAGAACTGATTACCGAATCATTGATCATTGTCTCGTAGAGCTGGAACTGCACAGGCTGCTCCGGACTGAGGCGTACAATACTGCGCAAAGACAAAGCAGCAGTCGGCTTATTCAGGATATGCTGGAGGATGATATTCGTATACTACATGGTCCTAAAACAACACTAAAAACACGAAAATTGCTCAGAAACTCCCCCTTACCTCACGAGCTGATATATGGGGATTGCGACTATCGTCTTCTATCATTAGGTGATATACTTTTTATGAAAATAGTATATTTGTATTCAGAGTAATTTATAGAAATAGTATATCTAAGGATATTTAAAGTATTAAGATCTAAAATAAAAATCATATATCTATATTCACGAAATGACTTCGACCAAATTTCGATTAACTAATCGACAATTAATTCAACCGGCACAATTACAAAATTAATACATGACAAGAATTAAAATTAATCACAAAAAATTAAAACAATATTTATATATATTAATATAGATAAAAAATTCTAGAAGTACTTATTGGTTCTAGAAATAATTTTTGGTTCTTATTTATATAATTCATTATTTCTAATTTAATTTTATGTAAATAACAGAATATTAATAATTCTATTCACATTAACAAGATAGTACAAATGATAAGTTAGTCAAATCGATCAAGTTAATCAAAGTTTAGTCGTAGTCATCCTTAGTCTATTACTAAACTATGATATTTGTGCAAAGGATAGCTATGCATCTTGCGTAGCAAGAAAAATATGTTACTCGTACTTCCATTTAAAGGCATAGCAGATATCGACATACATCATCCAAAAATCGCTTATTTAAGGAACGCTCTTCTCGTCGACGAGGAAAAGCTATCTCAGTTGGAGATCAAAGTGGGCATACTGGGTCACAATCGCTCGGATTATGATATAATGTTAATGCCGCACGAACCAGAAGAACTAATGGAGCCAACAGAAACTGCTTTGCTCGAAAAAAAATCATTGGAGATACGAAAGAGTATCTTTGTAACTAAAATCTTGGTAAGTGTCCGGTCGCTCTTTTTTTTTTTACAGAAATACAAATCTTAATTGGATACACGGAAAGATCGAATCTCTAAAATATTTCTATTTTCGTGGTACAAAGGAACAAGAGGAGATCGAAAGCCTGCCCGAAATAATGGACGAGTTCCCAGTGAAAGAAATTCAGGAGGTAAACGAGAAATATGATAAGATTCGCGAAAAAGCTCGAATAAAATGGATCCTTCGAGAGATAAGACGACGTGAACGCAAAGCGACTGATACTTACTCTATAGCGACAACTTTAGACTGAATGTTCAGAAAATAAAATTCTTACATATCTATACGAGATATTCGACGAGAATTTCACAAGAAATTAAAATGGTATTTATACATGTATATTAATACGGATATAAATTCTAGAATATCGACAATTTAAAAATATAATATTCTCGAGTCTCTTATTTATCAATATAAAAATAAAATACACGAGTCCAGTCGTTTTGTCAAGCCGATATTATCGTTAGGATATATGAATGACAAGGGTGGATATAAACTGAACGCTATAACGCAATGTAAAAAATATGCTTATTATAATTGGTGATGCCTAATCAAGAGTAATAATGCTGATATTTTACAAGAAGATACACATATAGATACATTTTCAAGCAATGCGTTACGATTAAATTCGGCATTGTCCTGTCCATAAATAATTATTGTACCTAATCGCTAGCGCTATATACGTAATAACAATACATACGACGTTAATTTAATCCCCAATGTGGGTCGACTTGCAAATTATTCCGTTTCCGTTTGCATCTACGTGCGATCAACTCGCTATTTACGTTTTTTGTAATCGCTCACATTCAGCTAAACGTTCGTTACTTAGTAGTGTGCTTTGCACCAGTGCGACCCGTTTTTCTTGAACAAATGACACGCATTATGTAGCAACATAAAAAAAAAAGAAAAAAAAGAAATGTCTCAACATTTGGCACAGCGATTTTGATAATAAAAACCAGATATATTTGTATTTTATATCTGCTCGTCTTACGCACACACGTATAATGAATAACATTTTTAATGTTTTTCTTTATCGGTATTTAATTACGTAATGTGTTACATTTTCTCGTTTCTTCAAGTTATTACGATATGTATTGAGATTACGATAATCCACAGTATATCTGCGTATCGCGTTCGTTTTATTACTACTATTATTACAATGGAATTGTAACAATGTTTTGTTGTGCACGTACTTTAGGAATTAAATGGCAGTAAGTAACTCAACCATTCACGCACTATTATACCGCGATCTAGTTTTACTTTCAGAATCCGTGCCTTTATACTTTTCATAAAAAAAAAAAAAAGAAAAAATTCTCTTCTCAAATGAACATTAAAGTATTCTCTTGAAAAATATACGTGATAATAAAAAGTTTCCTTTACTTAGTTGATACACAGCGTGTCATCTTCTCATTTGTAAGGCTGCAAAGCGTGATGCACATTCGGTAACAATGTTAAAAAATGAAAATTTTCGGCACTTTTCGCTAATGTTTACTTCACTTAGATATTACAGCTACTCTATCGCTGAACATTTGTCTACATGAATATAATACAGAATGGACAAAGTGACAATATTGATTATCCACATATATTAATAATATAACGATAATAAATGTGATTATTTAACTGTGTTATTGCAGTAATCAGATTATGAAAAAAAACGTGATTATATACACTACGTATTACATATATTTATGTAGACATATGTATACTTCTTTTTCCTTATAAATTCAGTCGTGTGTTTGTATAAACATATATTCTATATATGCACAAGGTTTTATAATGAAAATTAAATTGTGGAAAAATGTATTTTATTTAAATAAAATTTAGATAATATATTTTCAAAGGATGATACTGCATAAGATATCAAATTCATCATTTTTTTTTATATATTGCCGCCATTGAAAAAATAATGCAAATACCATTTTTTACATTCTGCAAATTAATGAATAATTTTACCACCACAATTTGCTCTAATATAATGATATATATATGTATGTGTGTGTATACTTTATACATATACGTATATATATAAAATATACATACAGTTATGTACGAACACCAAATATTTCTTTCAAATATTATATCGTTTTACTCCAATTATTCTGTACTTTAATTTGTAGAGCTAAACTCCAGTTTGCAAATCAGAATATGTTACTCACAGTTGCTACAGTATAATCAATAACAGATAAAATCATTACAAATCAGTCATAAAAATACCTTTGTACCTATTATTTGAGTAGTCAGTAATTAGCTAGATATTACATGTAGTTCAATAAATATAGGAGCTATTAGTAAACATAATTTAGAATAAAAATGAAAACTATGCGTCTCGTTTAGCTCGCGTGTATTGGAATCTAATTTGAACCATTAATGTGAACTCTGAACTCACTCTCGTCCCTTCTACTTATACATTTCATTACCCTTCAAAATGATTGCATGTATTAATTGCAGCTATAACAATTTTCCTAAGCAAATTTGTCAAGTGCAAGTCAAAGTATCTGCAAATAAGCTACAAATATAATGCATGTATTGCAAATGTAATAATAACGCAGAACGTCCGTGATTATTTGTCAAAAAGGATGGAATTCTCGGTTTTTACACTGCTACTTGTTTAACATAAACCTACCTGTGTTGTACCCGATGCTGTTTATACTAAATTCATAAATTTGCTATTGTTTTTTTTTTATTTTTTGTTACTTTCTGTATGTCAATCCCTGCCATTATCTCGGACTTGCGTGGCTATGTGATAACAGTCTATAACGCAATCTTACGTTTAGCAGCACAGACACAAACAGTATTTCTTTCTACATTACAAGGAACACGCACGAATTCCTTTCCGAAAAATTATTACATTAGGATTGGTGGGGCTACGAGGCAATGTCCGACATAAGCTGGGCAAGCAAGGCCGGCTCTAAAAGTCCATGCGTCTGCCCCATTCTCTCCAAGTTTCGTACATCTTTATCAACTTCTTCCAAAGCCCGTTGCAATTCCTCCTCTTCTTCTCTCGACGGCTCATAATCTCCGTTTCTACCCTCTATAAATTAAAACACATCTTACATTATCTTATGAATTAAATATAACGAGTTCTGTGCAATCTCGAGATTTACAAAATGCACCAAAAATATGGATGTTGCAATTACCGATAAATAAGTCGTTAAAAGCATCCGGGGGCAAGTTATTGAGCACGTTGCCAAAGTCATGCTCAGCAGAATCCAAGGAAGCGAATACTTCATTATCCCCAAGCTCGACTTTGAGTCCTCCGCTCAGACCAAGAGAGCCTAATCCCAATCCTAGATTTAAGTTAGACGTATTTGAACTTCCTTGCGGAACATTCAAATTATTCAACATCTTGGTATGGTTTTCACTACAGTTTATTTGGCTCATGAAATGACTCTCCTCGGGCATCAGTGCCACACTCTTGGTAGTCTCTATTTTATTAGAGGGTGGTCGTTTACGTTTCTTCGGCTTAGACTTGGGTTTAGGCTTCGCCGGGATAGGAGGGGAGACTGGAGGCTTTTTACGAGCTTTCTTTGGTTTAGATTCTTGGATTTTACGGTGATAATTGTCTCTCTTCCTCGCATGTTCTGGGCAAAGAGGTAATTCGTGCGCGACATCAAACACAGGAACACAACACTGTGTGTTGTCACTAAACTTGGCAGTGCAATGCTCAAATAAAAGCTGATCTCCGTTTAACATAATGTGGCGGGAACAATGTCGGGTACAAGGCAAAGATATTTGTTGGCATCCCTCCGCCCCACATGGCCCGCCAACTAATAACGGTCCGTCGAGTACCTTGCTGGTACTTGGAGAGTCACACAAAGCTCGCGCGGTAGAAGTAGGATCTTTGGAAGCGGCATCCAGCAAACATCTGACCCTGTGCCGCAGAACAGCTTCAGCGTCAGCACCATCGATACGCAACTGAAGCAACTGTCGTTGTAGCTGCGAACGCAATTGGGTAAGCCGAGCCGCTCGATTTGGTGATGCAGTAGATTCGCCGAAAAACCAGTGACGCTGATGTATCATCAACTCGTCTCCACTTGAATCGCTGTCAGATATCTCGTCCCCGGCCCTCGGATAATACAACAGCGTGTGGTCCCGACTTGGCCTCCTAGGTCGCAATCTCTGCAAATTCTCAATGTGTCGTTGTTTACACTGAACTAAATTAGAAAATTTGTGATCCAAATTCACCCCAATGACATCATTGACGTTTGCCTCCGCCGTGGCATTGACCCCGACAAACTTGTAGCCTGCGACTGGAACAGGCGCTACCCTTATCCTCTGTTTCACGCATTTTCCCTTTGACTTGTTGTTCTTGCAACTTTGCATCACTTCGGAATTTGTCGGTGGAACCACCGTGGCATGTCTTCCCCCTGCTGTAGCAAATGGTTCTGGTTCACTGAAAATGTATGGATCAACATCTTGATGTGCCTCGGTTTTCAGCAAAGCCTTCAAGCGGTCCGAAAACTTCAATTTATTGTCCATGTTTGAGTTTTCGGAAATTGGGACCTTCATTGATTGCTGCTTCTATCCAGATCTGTTCTACCTGCATTCTCAAATCCTCCAAGTCAACTTTCTTCCTATCTAGATCAAACTTAGTTCACGCTATGTGCCAAGATCCAAGTATAACCTACACCATTTGATTAGAAAAATGTAATACTGAGACTGTATGTAAGAAAATTTAAAAAATATGTTTCATGTTGTATCACAGATATTTTCTATTGCCAAGTTAATCAAGTAAAAAAAAAAGATCCAAGCGTATTTGCATAAACAGTACTATTCTATACCGTACATAACTCAATATAAGCTAAATTAATATGATATACCAGTCACATTTAAGTATATCGATATGTTATACACTAATGTATCCTTTTCTAAATGTACACAGTCATGGAATTTGCATTAATTGAATTAACAAAAGGCTTACAAAACAATAATGCCCATTCAACGGCTTTGTTTGCCTACGCAATACAGAATTAATATTCAAATCGCATTGTCAACACCGCTCAACGCTATTCGTGAATGCCTCGGTGAATGCGGTCTATAAACGTAGAGTTCCCTGGTTCGAGCAGTAAGCGTGAACTTAGTCCATTGCTAGATGAGGACAAAAACGATCCTTGCCTCGCATAGTAGTCTACACCAAGCGTACCCTACACATGTCTGAACAACTGCGTCGTCGTCGTTATCGTCGTCGTCGTCGCGCATCGGGCGGACGTTGAGTTGGTCTGCAGCATTACTGGAGTGGCGCGTCTCGAGGATATCGCGACTGGGAGCGTGGCCATATCACCAGAGAGTGATCTCCCCGCCGTTGGCATAGGCACACGCGCTCGACGGTCAGGATCTTTCTTCCTGTGCCTTCTTTTTCCTCCTTTTTAGGTTAGGTTCGCTCACGTCACGTCACGTCGAGGCGGCGGGACACGGCGTGTTCCCGATCTCAGCGAGGCAACCGGAAGTACTCCCGGGACAGACCTCGCGGCATAATCGACTTCGAGATTGCTCGCGGACGCAAGCTCTATCACCTCTCACCAGCTCTCGTTCACGACGTTTACAGGCTCGACTTCGAGGGAAGGGGGAGGAGGGTTGAGGTTGGGACGACACTGACCAGCGATCGCTCTCAACAAAGGCGACAACAGCGGGGGCGGACGTCCCGTCGAAATGTGCCACGGCACCGAGCTTCCCTGCCCCTCGTGCGCGGACTCGCTCACCACGGGTGGCAAACACAATACGGTCTCACGCGCAAAATTTCGACGTCTGTCGATAATAACATTAGAAAGACATGTCAGGCGTGCGGGGGCAGCAAAATGGCGGCCGCGCTGCGGCACGGTACAACACGGGCCAGTCCCCGGAGCTTGGGCAAAAAATCCCTGAATCTTCGAGCGATAATTATCACGGATTCAGTCCACGTTGAATTAATAATTGTAGATGACACCGCAGACGGAATGTATGTCGAGCGAGAGTTCGCGCCACGTGGCCAAAAGATCGTTCTGCGCTTTGTAGAACATAACCTGTACGCCGAGGTGTACATACAGCACGAGCGATAATTTTTCCTTTTTCCGAGACTTCTATGAATTATTATTTCAATGTAAATTACGCCTCGAACGCTCTAGAAATAATGCTGGAAAAAGAGATGAAAAGAAATCGGTACGAGCCGATGAATCGGCTACCTTCTTGTCCAACTTTCGAATGCCAAGAATCCCAAGAACCGCTCAAAGATTCTTCCCATTCGTTCGAATGATTCAAAATCTAACTGCGAATTTGTGAAAATGATTCATCCAACTATGTCAATGTTGCTTCATGCCTGAGGGGGACCATGTGTGAATTTATATTCATTCTTTGTAGTTGAACTTTTTGCACTTTTTTTTGTTTTTCTTTATCTCACTAATGTATGATTACGTATCCATTACTTTTTTAAGTACAAAAAGCATAACAGCGCAAAGACATCTTAATATGTTCTTTGTAATGGAATTTTTTATCTCCCCTTTTTTCCTCAAACGTCTCTTTATGCATATACATACCTATCTTTTATCTTCTCTGAACTGATTATCAAGAAACAATAGTGACTAAACAATGGTTTAATATTTAAACATCAACCGCGTGATTCGTGTTCAAATATGACAGTCATCATGCATAATCGTTGTATTTTCGACTTCTTCTCAATATGTTCTCCTTATTGTGAAAAATTTTTTTTTCTCAGAATTTCGTATAATTTTTCAAAATTTTTAAATAATTTTATAATTTTTTAGAAAATTTCTCAGATTTTTTATACAAATTCGAACATTTTTCAGAAATGCCGAAAAAGTCTCTACACATCTATTTTAAAATTCTTCATATATAGTATACGTTCTCACTCGACTTTTCTGGTGCAACTACTATCATTTTCAACTTTTATGGTTGATAAGATTGCCATTTGAAGAAAAAAAAATTATGTAATGGTCTTAAGACCTCTATCTATTCTTCTCTCGTTTATCGAGCTTCTCGTGTTTGTATTAAATATACATGCGACTGTTTTTCCGTAGATTTGATTACGGCAATTGATATGGAAAATTCCTTTATCAGTTTCAACAAAATAGTTCATAGATCCGTCGCGAAGATTAAATTATCTGGGATTCATAATTTATTAGCCGTTATGTAAAATGAGTAAATTATTTCTCGCTTGCGAAATGGATATAAAACTGTCGATTCAAGAAAAAATTTGATAAATCGTAACTACAAAAAATAGATTTAAATATGTTATCCACCTGTTGATGCATTGATACATAGATCGATAATGGTCGCGTTCAGCAAACTCAACTGTTGTGGAGCGGATCCGTGAGCGCTCGTTGTTATTGGTGTATTCTTTTAGATTATCCAATAGCAGCGAGAGCTCACTGATCCATTCCGCAACAATTGAGTTTGCTGAACGCAGCCAATATTCGTGCTTCCGTATCGCCGAACTGAAAATTTTTAAATCCCAGAAATTACAAGTGTTAACAAATGATACGTTCATAAATAATGTTTGCAATTATATCTATATATGTAATTATGCAATTTATTTTATGTATTATCTATCAAAATTTATAGGTTATAGAAAAAAAAAAATTCTGAATCGCTAATGCTTCGTAACATATTTAGAATTCCTTTATATTATATTATAAAAAAATTTTTATTTTATAAAAAAAAAACAAAGCTGTACGCGCAATTTTTATATTTAATTTATATTGTCGAAAAGATTTCTCTCATTAGATGAAACAAAAATTAAATTGGACTAGCATTTTAAATGCATATTTCATAAATAACAACACTGTGTTATTACAAATGTTTATCTTTCAACAAGGTGCTATACAACAAACTGTGTACACATGACATACACTCAATCGTTCCGACGTTCCGGCTGAAAATCGGCGGAAGTTTGCTTATTTCGATAAACTTCACCCGATGCAATACCGTGTAATATATTAATAAACGTATTATGTAACATAAACGTGTGTGTACACTAACTAGGATGTCTTACGAGTTTCAATTTACATGAGTTGAGACCTTCATACAATTGCTGATCGATAACAAATAAGTCAGTTTCAAGTTATTTTCAAGTTATTTTACATCATTAGCTATTAAATGCACAATTGGCTCATAAAAAATGATTAAATGTGGAATTTAATTCCTACAGAACGCAGAAAACTTTTGTGACTTTCTCTAATAAATATATACTCGTATAAATATCCATATAATGATCCAATTATATCGATTACGTATGATCTGGATAGTAAATCGAAGAAATTTTACATTAATAAATGATGTAATTATATAATAAATAACCGAAGACTTTTCAATAAGAATAATAAATGAAGGACGAATAACAATGTGCAATGAGCCAAACATTATGAGAAAAGATTTTTGAAAACAATATTTCATAAAACTACTAATCTGTCAACCTGTTCTGGAGATGATGAAAACTATCATTTTTGGAATATTCTACTCTTCAAGTCGGTTGAACTGTTTTGACATTAAATTCTTAGTTCGAGGTATAGTGGTAGACCCAAGGGACGGTAATTCTTTTATTACAAAAGTTGTATTTGCAAACTGTTTATGAAATAGTCAGCGAATCTTCGTTACGTCGTTCGTCGTTGAGGTCTCTGCCCTTTAATAACAACTGGCCGGCCTTTTATGACACCTCGCTTACGCCGTGAAGTCTGAAACATCAATGCCCGACGCCCCATAACTTCAACTACGTTTCCAGATCAATTAATGTGTCACGATAAAAACGGCAAAACGATACGAGAAATTGCATAATTAAAAAAAATATACCTATCATTCTGTATCGTAAGACCGTAAATATATACATGCATACCAACCTTTTTAGTAACATACGAATTCGCGCGACGCGTGATAACTCGCTCGGAGATCGGAATTATTGGTCTATTAAATTCCGCTGGTTTCTTCACCCTATGGACACATTTCAAAATTAATATTAATGTAGAATATTTTATAACAATAATGAAAAGATAATGATACATTAAATTTTAAGCTGAAACGTGTCATTCACCTGTAAATCCTGACAAGCCAATGCTCAGTAGTGTAAGCTTCTTCCAGATACGTTAACTGGAAATTTTTATTGCCTATTTCCGCATTACGAGTACGATCATATCCGTAAGGCGACCGATAGTCTATTTTAACGTCCCCGAACCGGTAATAACTCAGTTTATACATTAGCGAGTTCAAAAGAGTTGGAGAACCTTCAGAATCCACACGAAATTCCCCCCTTTCGGTGAAATAATCACTTTCGCGAATGTCCTGGGGATGTTCACCCTCTGCGATACGGACCATCCATAAGAATTTGTTGATATCGTCACCGGAATATCCAATCATCCCGCCAAAGATGATCAACACGTAGTCCACATCCAGGGATGTCATAATATCGTAAGCAGCACTTTCGTTCGAGCTCATCGCTTTGCCGACCAGAGCTATGTGCGAATTATTCCATGTATTATTGTCCACGAGGGTAGTTCTACAAAAGAAAATTTATACAGTAATGTTAAATTAATTTCATATATTATTATAATATATACAAGGTGATACTCTAAAATTTATTCTTTAAAATATAAGTTACTAATAATTTGATAAACACGAATCTTTTCTATAATCTTTTCTATAATCCTGTATAAAGTGATATAAGCGTTGTACCTGTTAGCCATACCAGCAATCTGGTATCCGTAATCCCACCAGCTCATGACTCTAGCGTCATTGGCGGTGTTTTGTGCTAACCAATAGTAAGCTTCTCGAAAATCGTCCAATATGGCCCTGCCACCGTCGTTACTGTAGGACGCCAAAACAATAGATGGACTAGAATAAGCATTACTAGTCACCCACGTGCAGTGCACGGTAAACATCATCAGCAGCATCAACATGCCGAGAACAATGACATTACGAAGATTCGGACCTAATCCGTCACCGTTGCCTTTTGATCTCTCATGCTTCATTCTGCGAAGTTTACCGGCTTTATCGTACAACGCTCTACCGGGACTTCTCTCTCTTTCTTCCTCGCTCTCCTCGTTACTCTCATTACCGTTACCGTCTCTGTCTTCCTCTTTGAGGAACAGTTCTACGAGTCTACTGACAGCGACTCCGGCCAGCATACACACCACCGGAGTCAGAGTCAACATAAGCCTTACCATCACACCAGCGAAATAAACGGCACTTATGGCGTATAGTACAACTACAAGAAGATCGAATATTAGTTTTCTTTATTGATATTTTATTCCAAGACACACTCTCATCATACCAGTAGATTCTTACCGAAAACACGCTCGTCATTGACATGTGTAATGCAGTACCAAAGACCAACCGGAAACAATGCAACCAAAACGTGCAAATCAAAGAAAAAGCTGAACCAAGTTGTCGGCTGATGTTCCGATACAGATGCTATTATAGGGATATGTATCTTGGCATAACCGGTATCCCACAATGAATAAAATCTACCACTCCAAGGAGCGACAACGCCAGTATACGTTAAGACGATCAAAATTAATAGCAGCATAGTAGTTGTTACAGCCACCACACCACCGAAATATTTCATTTCGGACTTGGTAAGTACAGTTCTTAAGTATCTGCAATTAGAAAGCTCAATGTAAGTATACTGCAACGTATATTACAGTATGTCCAAAATGTACTCTAATAAAAAAAATTTTTTCTACATTTATTTGTAATAATACAATCATTTTTATATCAATTACAAACATAAATTTGCAGAATAGTAAATACTTTCAAAATTCAAATAATTGCAAGCATTATTTGATATGGATATAATAACAAAATGTAAATATTTCTAATTAAAATATAATGATTGTAACTCTTAAGTTTTTCAGTTTATACTATTTTTATAATTTGTTAGGAATGGATTTTGTGATCAAGCCCTTTAATTCTGTTTTAACTTTTATTTCTACGTCTTGTCAATTTAAACAGAAAGATTTCCATTAGCTATATATTTTAGGAACATGATAGTATTACTATGAGTAAATACTACAAATTAAAATAATACAATAACAAATGAACAAATTAACGTTAGAAAAACAGTACGTACCTAAAAGCTGCCACAAAGATTATCAGACCGAATACACCACTAGCTGCCATATGCTCAGAAGTTCTAATCGGCTGAAAACCAACAAATGGTATCTGCATACTTAATAGAAGTCCAAGAACGTAAAACGTAGAGTAACTCGTGAACAATCGATTGCTAAAGCGATTCATGATCAGTAAGGCAAACACATGGAGTGGAATCAGATTAATAATGAACACGTAGCCTCCCCATGCTGATACCATGTAGAAGTAAGATAGGGCAGTTATGCTCGCCCAAAAGATTGAGCCAGTTTTGACTGATTTAACCCAAAGGTAGTAGGTAATTTGCAATGCAAAGATTGCGATTCCCTCGTTGTCGTAACTCCCAGCTACGGATCTCGAGATGTAGCCAGGTACGATGGCGATGAAACAAGCGGCGAATAAGCCGGCCCCAGCACTCCATATTTCTTTCGTTAATAAATATGTAGATATGGCAGTAAGGCCACTAAAAATTGGAGCTAGAAATACACATATGTCTCTTATATGCACTGGGATATTCAGAGAGTGTAGTATGTAGTGTATTGATCCAGATGTTATCATAAGTCCAGGATAGACGGTTCCACCAACGATCCGGCCCAACGGATACCAGGCCCGTTCATCGAACCAGTTTAGAAAATTGTAGAATCCATGTTGAACCATGTACGCTGTCGCTCTGTAGTTAAACCTGAATTTAAAACATTTATTACATCTCATTGCTAATTAGTCAAAAATTCTTAATGTTATTTACTTATAAAAATGAATCAATATATAGGCAAAATAAACAAAACAGAAATAAACAAATCCTTTAACCTAAATTTAAGCTATTTAAATTATTTAATTTATCAATATCCTAATAGTCGTACCAGCTAAGAACAGGTACTGTGTATTAGCATATTATGTTTGATAAGCAGTAATAATACAATCTGCTGTTTTTCTGATATCTGTAAAAATATATCAGAAAACAAGCAAACCATACATTATAAAATCATAAATTTTCTATAGCTAAATTAATATACACTTTTGAAACTTCACGGATTCATTTTTTATTTCTGTATTAGAACTTTTTTCTCACTTTAGCCAAATATCAAACATACCTTCATTCCAAACTAATTCAGTTATAAAAAAGATTTAAAGTTTAAAGTGAAATAGGTATATTTAATATTATGGCTAAGGACAATATTCTTAACTTTTATATGTCAATGTCGTAACATTGTCAATTTTATATATATAAAAAAAGCTAAGTTGATACAAAGTGTTGTTCTATCTTTGTTTTTCATTGAATGTCAAGAAGGATAAAACGACGTTTGTGTCGACTGTGTCTCCTAAAAGGAAAACAGCTAATATTAAAGATACTGGTCGTTAAAACAGGGACTCTAGACTGATATTACATTTGTCATATGTTGATTGACTATACTGGCTATAAGATAAAGAAATCCAAGATTTCTGTCTTGCAGCCAATTAACACGTTTGAAAAATTTATCGTATGACAAATGTAATATTAGCCTAAAGCAAGAAGAAAAGTTCTAGTACAGGGATAGAAAACAGATATGACACAATATGCTCTATTTCTGCTGCATTTCCACTGTTAAATTATAGCTGACAAGAAAACCGCAAGTATAAGGAAGATACAGCGGATAGAAATCTACTCTAAAATTGACTATCTGGATACTCGTTCTCCTACATTTCCCGGATATGCTCGAAGCATTGGCTACTAACTCAGGCTTCCGTTATGTAACGGGAAAATAATAGAATGATAGTTTATCAAAAATTGATAATGCACGTCACATGGCCATGTTGAATGATCCCACACCAGGTTACGTACCAGGGATCAAACTCATGTATGATGCTTTCGAAGCGTATGACCGCGAAAAGTCTCGAGGCGAAACCCGAGATCCAAGCAAGCAAGAGAACGGTGAAGGTGATGAGGGAGCTCAGGCCAGCGGCGTTCGTCAGCGTGGAGGACTTCATCTGTTTGGTCGTCGATCTCTTATCGGGAAACATGACCTTCGCGTTGGCTGACGACGTAGAGGACGACGACGAAGAGGACGACGAGGGCAATTGCTGCTGCTGTGACGACAACGACGACTTGTTCGATAACATGTTCTCCCGTTGGCCCGCGTCCGTCACGAGCGCGTTAAAACGTGCGACGCACCGTATGTATATCCGCTTATTATCGATACTCACAACGTGGCGCGTTCGCCATATGTGCCTCCAAAACACCCGCGGTCCCGTGCGCGAGTCGAGAGCGGGGCGCAACGAATTATCAAATGTCTCGCTGCACACCTGAACTTGGGAGGCTAGGACACGTCGAACGCCGGCTACGTGTTAACCATCACTTCCACCGCAGCAACTGCGAAATCCGCACCAGGGACACCAGGGTGCAGCAGTAGACAGGAAGTCGATGCGTTCGAACTTCGAACATACGATACCATAGGTGCGTTCAGGGAGACGCTATTAGCGCTATTTGTGTCATTCTATCCTTGTTTTACGTTTAATAAACAACGAAGATAGAATGACAGAATAGCGCTATTAGCGTCTCCCCGAACGCACCATACATCGCTCGTTTAGCCTCGAGGTGCAATTTTACAATTATGCAATTTCATACGTTCGACGCTCATTTTTAGCGACAAAATAGGCCACATGGTCAAAACTGACGAAATTAAGCGTCAATTTTCATTATCACCTGTTTTGATGCTAAAAATGAGCTTCGAACGTCAGTATGAAAAAAATACCCTACAGGTGTTTGTAGTCTTTCGACTGGACAAACCAATCAGAAAATCCTATATGAAATTAATCAATAATTGGCAATTAGGGAATTGGGTATCAATTGATAATTGGATATCAATTAATAATCACTTGTTATTTTTAAAAAATCGTGCTGTTTTTATCTACCAATTAAATGCTATTATGTTTCAAGTTAACATTATTGTGTTTAATCTGCTTTATGATACAGTAATTGTGATAATAAAATATATCTTAGTTATCATAATTCTTTTGATGATGCTGAGATTTAAGAGACCTTTCCTTGTTCGATAATCAGTAAGAAACAAAGACAGAATGACTCTTGTGTCGATTTGTGTCTCTGCTGGAAAGCTCCCTAATTCAACGATATTGTGTCAACAATTTGTGGTAAACAATTTGTTTTTCTTGACAAAAGAAATCCCGCGTGTTTTAAAAGCAACGGAAGTTCGAGATTAGTTCACAACTTCCAGAATTTTAGGTAGAGTGCAACACTATCATCGTTCGACTTTTAATTTTCTTCTTGTAATGTCAATACAACACTAAAAGGAAGTTTTCAAATCGTAAGGTTCGAAAAAAAAAGAAAATCTGTTAATGACAAAATAATAGTGGAACAAAGTTAATATTCAAATTTATTAAAAGAACAAACAGAACTATGTAAGCAAACACGCGAAATAAAAAGTATAAAGACAGGCGTTATATAACCTCAAGGAGAGATTGAAGGCGCAAATTCCTCAAGTAGTATTAGAAACACTTTTATTTTAAATAGTTTTAAATGTAAAAAACGTTTATGAGTGAAACGAATAGAGTGCTGAAGGTTTATATATTGTACATGTTTCACAATTTGCAAACGTTGCAGACTTGAAACAACAAATAAATAGTTTAATTTTGTTTAATTATAATTTGTGTAATTATTATATATTCTTATCTGTACATAAGTTCAATAATTCCATCTTAAAATCAACTTTGTTTTTGCAGAACATATCGTAACAGAAGAATGTCTATACTATAAATAATATAAATAAAGTACATTGAGACTCAAATGTTCTCCAGTAGGGCAAGATTAACAAAACGCACAGGGAAGAATCCTACTGGACGTTACGATTTTTTAAAGCTTTTAGTCACTGAGTATACAACAACATCGTCTAAAGGTAAAAGATTAACTCATAACAGGAACATATTTTTTAACGCTAAAGAAACATAGGTGTTCTTGGGACTTACTATAAAGTTTTTGTTATTAGTTTTATTTTTTTTAGTTTTCAAGTTTAAAACTGCAAAATAAAATTATGAAAAATATAAAATTATTTCAAATCGTTTCTATTTAAAAATTAGGAAAAGTCCCAAGATCATCAGGACTTATATGTTCTAATTATATTTAACCATAGTATCGCTTACAAAAGAATATGAATAAAAATTTATCAATAAAATTATTGCGTCTCTTGATAGATGTATAATCTGTGTAATAATAATTAATCAATGTCTTTCAAATTATCAGACGCACAGGAGCAAGTACTGGCAAATTTGGCAAATTTTGCATATGATCCTGTAAACTATGGATACATGAGACAGTTAAACGTAATTAATTTATTTCTTAATGCTTTATCTCAAAGCAATCCAAAGTTAGTACGTTTTGGTATTAGTGGTCTCTGCAATTTATGTTTAGGTAAGTATATTTGTTACATGCAAAGAGTCATATAATATTTGTTATATTATATGTAATATTCTTTTCAGATGGAATAAATAAGTTATACATTCTGCGCAATCAAGGTGTTGAGTCAATATCGTCGTTACTTTCTTCCGAAGACGAAGATGTTTTGCTTGGAGTAATTACTACCTTGATGTTTTTGGTAACACCTGAATCAGTAGACGAGATAACATCGCCTAAAATAATTAAACGCATGCTGGAACTTTCGGATTCATCATATGAACATGGGCGTGTTAAAAACGTAGCAACGTTATTCCTAAATGACTGTTGTGAAACGAGTGCTGTAGAGAAAGTGAAGGCAGAGAATCAGTCTGTTTGTAAAAAATAAACCTAATTTGAATATAATGTCTTTTATTGATTTAAATTGATATTTTTGAGTAACTTGTGAGTATAGAAAGTAATATCATGAAGCTAATTCAATTCTTTGCTGGGTTTCTCAAAAATCACTCTGTAAGAACCACCAAAATACGATCATTCGCTGACACAACAATGAACAGTTTGAGAGAAGGAGATCAAGTGTCGGTTCTGAAAGTAATAACAAATGACGATATACTCAAGTTTGCTGAATTAACAGGCGATTACAATCCAATACATACTGAATCAGCAAAAAATATTGCTCATGGTGCTTTGCTCAATGGTCTAGTGTCAAGCTTAATTGGTACAAAATTACCTGGTGCAGGTACTATAGTTATCGAACAAAATATTGCTTTTCCTAAACCGTGTTATGCTGGCGATACTGTAGAAGTTATAGTTAAAATTACATCAGTAAGAAAAATCATTAAATGCGTGTACATGTGTATTGCTAATGGAGATAGAATCGTACTAGAAGGAGAAGCTAAACTTATGAGAAAGATATTGTAATATTTTATCATTTTACACTGTAAAAATATTTATAACGTAATATAGAATTATAGAAATATTTAATAAAAAATTTAGTAAAACTTAAAATGTTTCATAATATGCATGTATAAATACCTTTCTATTAACATGTATATTAATAATTATAGAAAATAGATATTTATATGTAGTTTGAAATTATTTTTAATTTTCTCATTATGAAGAATTTTATCTGAATATCATCGAAATTTTAATTAAAATTTGTCTGTTACTGATGTGTACATAAGATATATCCCAATCATAAGTATAAACAGTTAAAATAGAACTCTTGCATGATACTTAAGGTTTTCGCTTAGCAAGCATTCCAAATATGGCTCATGAGAACATTGCGACATAATGTGACAGGGTTAAAACATCGGCTTTATATTTGAGTGGAGTTTTGTGAGGTGATACAGTGTAGTTCGGTGAAAAGAATTTTGCAGTAAATATAAACTAATTTAATTTATTTATTAAAATTCAAAATCGCGGATTCTCAGAATCAAGGTATATTCTTCATTTTATCTTTTTAAATATTTAAGAATCGTTTGTAACTTAATCTGGCTAATATAGCTAAGATTGAACAGAAAGCAATGTTAATAGCAGTAGTAATTCACATTTCAGATCAAAATGTATTTAACGTTAGTGATGATGGCTCTTTGTATATCGTGTTCTTATGCAGAAAATAATAGTACTGTTACAAATATTAAGTTATCCACGAATACAAAAGAACAGCCAATTGGCTGCGTCTGTGCCATATTTTTAAGCGGACAATTTAAGAAAGGCAGCACAGAACAACCCAAAGGATATCCTGCACTTATCCAAGAATATCCTGATCCAATTCCATGTACTACTATTGGGAACAAACTTTGTGTCAGCAAATGTCTTGATGTTGTAAGTTTAAATTTTAATCGTTAAGAAATTATATATCCTTAATATTTTATAATTAATTATTAGTAATTAATAATTTAATTTGTATTATCCTTCTAAGTTAAAATATTTCCCAGATAGTGAAACATTTACCAAACAGTCAAGTAGTTCTATGTGCTTCTATCGATCGTGATTGTCACAAAGAAAGAGTGAGTACACATATATATATACATAAATTAATTTTTATTATATTTTTATTTGAAATGATTATGAAACAAAATTATTTTGTGTATTGAAACCATATCATCTTAATGATATTTTTTTACAGGCTTATCTTTTCATCAAGAATTGTAAAGATGAATGGATAAACACGAATCTGTCGGCCGGTAGAGAATATTGCTGCAAAGATGGCATGCCATATAAATGTTAATTATTATAATATGTATTTATAGGATAGCATTTTTGCACCGAAATGACTTCGATTTTTATATGATTGTAGTTTGTAATCTTGATAATTCAAACAATTTTTAATAAATACATTGATTAACGCTCATAATACTTTGAATATCCCACCGTTTGTCTAAATATAGCTTGAAGATCATCAGATACGCTCCATAAAGACACGCAGGAATTCAGCACGAATATCTCAAACCATCACCGTCCTTCTATATTTAGACTTCGAGGTGCGAGAATTTTGTGTACGCGGTATCAGTGCAGAGTCTATAATTCGTAAAATTTGGGATTGGAGTGATCGTTATCAAAGCATATCCTGAACCTCCACTTTAGATTACTAAATCAAGTTCAAGTATAATCTCAGGAATTTCAATCAGATTACACAATGTCAGCTTTAAGTTACATGATCGTACTGTTTATTGTTGCAACTTCACGACCACAGCACTTGGTCAACTACCCCGTGAAGATATTAAAACCAAGCAGTATAGTGGTATAGTTATAAACGCAAAGATGTGCCATGTTTTATAGAGATTGATAAAGTTGCGCAACACATGATTAGAAAACAATATCAGATTCCGTGGTAATAAAACAAATACACAAAATGTGTGCACGAGTCCTGGCATGTCCGCTGTGTTCGCAACCTGGATTCCTAACGCTTGACGCGCTACGAGCTGGACTTGTAAGTGTAGCGACTCGACCCCTCATATGTCCTATCTGTAACGAAGTATTGTTAGGCATAGATAAATTAACTATACATTTATTTGGTCATACGATCAATCTGAACAATGCTACAGCAGAATCGTCTAAATCTGCGGACATCACTGCTACTGATGAGCATCTGGTCGCCATCCATAACGCGCACAACATTGCACCCCAGGACTGGAACATATTGAAGCAATTAGATAAAGTTGAAAGTGGCAACAACAGGACTTGCACAGAATTATCAGATTCTGATGTGCCGCATGTAGGAAATATCTCTGCTATAGATTCTCAGTCTAAAACGCAAAGCCTAGATTCATCAATGAAAGGCGCGAGTCAATCTAGTTTCGTATCAGATTACAATCATGACGTGATAAAAGTGAACATTCTTCCGCAATCAAACGAGAATCACAACACAGTCCAGAAAGTAATCGCAAATCTGCAACAGGAAACAAATTGTACAGTGCAGTATTTTTGTAATGATATTAAGCATTTGAATGTATCCCAGGAAGCTATGCAGGCGGAGAAAACAGCTATTTCAGATTTAATTATTGCGACAAAGGTGGCAGGAACTGTGGACGCCAACATCTATCAAGATATTGAAAAAGAATGCACTGAATCGAACAGTAGTCATCATGTCTTAAAAGAAAAACTGATAACAGATTTAATTGAGGAAGAACATGATCTCTCTAATTTTCAATCAGTCCAAAATATAATCGCAAATGTCTGTGCAAGAAAGTCATTGGAAGAGCGCAATGATAAGGAATTGTCTAATGCGAAGAACACGATACTCGAAACAAGTGCTGGGGATCAAAATCAAAATTTACAACACAAGCAAATGTTACCTCACACGCAAACAAGTGCCAAAGCCATTCGTACGATAGCATCGAAGGAAAAAACGGAAAGGTGTAACTTATGCGGCTTTCACTTTCCTGACACCAACATTTTAGCTTTACACGAACAATTAGTGCACGAGCAGGATTCGAATAATAGTCCAGAGCAAGTTCTTAAGAATTACTCTTGCTATCTGTGCTCTAAAGTGTTCAAAATGCGAGGCAGCTTAATGGTACATATGAGAGTAGCCCACATTGGACACAATTCAGGCAAGTAATCGTTATATCTAATTAATAAGTAATTCAATATATTATATTTCCTAAAACAATAGCATAATTTAAAAGAAAAAATTTTTCAAAAAATAAGTTTCAATATTTTGAATCATTAATTTTTCAATCAATTAAAAAATGACAATTTTTAAGTTATGTCATAGCAAATGAGTGATATGTAATTATTATTATAGTTTATAATTCGATACAATATGCAATTAAAGTTTTTCACATATAATAGGTTCTTTTTCTAAAGGTGACCAAAATGAAGTCACCTGCGGCGACGCTGGATACGCGTGTCCCACATGTGGAAAGAAATTTAAGAAAGTGAGGATACTTCCACACATTTTATTTGATACTCGTTGCAAATAATACTTAATAAATTTTTCTCTTACTTTCGCGTTTCAGGAACAACATGTAATACAACATTTAAAGACTCACGAGGGGAAGCAGTGGGAGTGTGATACTTGCAGTAAAATGTTCACGACCAAATATTTTCTGAAGAAGCACAAACGACTGCACTCGGGAGAGATGCCTTACAAATGTAAAATATGTGACAAAAGTTTCACCTTTCAGCAATCGTATCACAAGCACAGACTTTATCACAAGGATGATAAACCACACACCTGTGCGACTTGCGGTAGATCGTTCAAGGAACTCTCCACGTTACATAATCACGAAAGGATTCACACCGGGGAGAAGCCATTCGCCTGCGAGACATGTGGTACGTTACGAAAGAACAAACATTAAAGCCGGTGCAGAATTAATCAAATAAACAATCGTTTGGGATTGACTAACAATTACCATTAATTATTTTGCGTAGTGTCTGTAATATTATGGTGTGCTGTGCATGGCTTACTGAAATGCAGGTAATTTTTCACAAGAAGCTTATCTTGTAAGTGTGCTGCAGGCCACCAACAACGATAATAATCCTCCTACAACTGCCGTACTAATTCTTCCGCAGGAAAGTGTTTCCGTCAGCGTGTTTCGTACTTAGTCCATCGTCGTATTCACACAGGAGTGATGCCTTATAAATGCACAATGTGTGGCAAAAGCTTCCGATACAAGGTACAAAGTGATCATTGAGTGTTTTCAGATGTCGAGCGTCTTTGATAACTCACACATAATTCACACTTGTAGGTGAGTCAAAGAACCCATAAATGCCCTGTACAAACTTCAGGGAGCACACAGCAATTGACATCTGATACACGAGAGGCTGATAACAGCACAGTCAGGTCACGAGTCACTGATAGCCTGCAAGAAAATCAATCAATAACAAATACCACTGATGAGGAAAATAAGTTCGTTTTGATAATAAACGCTCAAGGACAACCCGTTTTAGCGCTGCAGTCAGAAATAAATAACATATCCTCCGAGAGAAAGGAACAAGGCATCAAATTTACAGATGCCAGCAATACTAACGAAGATCTAAAGAGCAAGACATGGGGTACTAACGATCTTAATAGTACGGGACTAGAGGAATCAGCAGAATCAATTGAAAGAGTGCAATCAGACAACGAAAAGATAGACGCAAAAAGCACGAATGATTTCTTTTCCATGGTGATGTCACCCCTTGAAACGAGCATATCATCTTCGACGTTTGAAATGGAACACTTGAGAGTATCTTCGCCTAAACGTAAAGAGGATCCGATAGATTCTTACACTGACTTCCCACAGGTTTCTGGAAATGTACAAATGAATTTAGAGCCAGACATAGAGCAAAACTTCAGCCATAATAAGGATGTCACAGAGTCTCTGCAAACCATAAATGAAGAATCATTGAAAGCATTGCTGTATGGTATGGATAGAAAATGAAGCAAATATACATTTATAACTTAAGTGGCTCCTAGATGATCAATATTATTGCAAAGTATTGTAAACACAAAGTATTATTAATCATCTAGAGGTTCTAGACTGTTTTAAATTATTTAAATTATTTAAAAAAGGCATTAATAAAATTATTGTACAATATTGAGCATTTAAGGGCTGTTTTAATAGTACAAACTACAGTAAAACTCCATTTATCTAAACATGTTGAGAGACAAGATAGTTGGTATCATTCTATCTTTCTATCTTTCTTGGCATTCAATGATTACAATAACAAAGATAACTTGTGTGGGTTTGTGTTTCCAAATGGAAAGTTCAAAAGAACTATTGAAATTGAATATAAATTTGTTTGTATAAATGGAGTACAGATAAATGGAGTTCTATCATAATGAAATAGATTAACATCCATTGTAGATAAATATATATATATATAGAACAAAAATACTTACTCAAAATACGAAACTTGAAAATTATTGTGATTGCTGTTGCAATTCAGTTATCACCTGCATAAATCAACTGTATAGACAAAACAATATAAACAATTATATATAATTTATTACTCTTAGAAATAATTGCAAATAATGGTAAATTTAGGAATAATAGCGAATTTAGCAGCATGTAATGATTTCTGATATCATAGAAAGTGCTATACATAAAGATAAAATCTAATAATAAATACAAAAGTAATGCAAGCAGTCTGACAAATAAAAAATGTTCAATATAAGTATATTAAGCTAAAGATGTGATAATATCAACTGGTGTATTTCATCTGCTAAGATATCTTTATTAAGTTTTTCCGTTAAATAATATATAAGTTACAGTAAAAACACAAAATTCAATAATTGCACTTACCATAAATGTATATTAAATTTACATATATTTGTTGCAAACATAAAAACTGCTTTTCTTTTAGGAGACATAGTTGACAGAAACGTCGTTCTATCCTTTTCGACATTCAATGAATGACAAAGATAAAATGACATTTGTGTCAACTGTGTCTCCTAAAAGGAAAGCAGCCAAAGTCTTTGGACAAAAATAAATAATAGCAAAATACCAGATTACAGAAGTGAATAATAATAAATAAAACACTGTCCTATGAGTCACTCGAAACTTTTCCTGAAATTTATCTTGTAATAAAAAAATCCTGTCAACTAAATTACAAGATAGATACAAAGCGACATAACCTATTAGACTTATTGCGTTTTGTTGACACAGCCATCAATATTTTCTGAAACGACATATATTTATTCCTGTTTCGAATATTTCCTCCATTGTGCATAGACCTTAGGATAATAACGTACCCTTATTAACGTTTTTCGGAAAACTAGTGCAATACTGGTGTAATTTTCAATGTTAATAAATAATTTGATCCCTTTAAAGTTATCGCGACGACAAAGAATACGTAGTTAAACAGGTTAAATTATTTATTAACACTGAAAATATGTGAATTAATTTGCATTCAATTGCATTCAGTGTGTACCAGTGTTGCACTAATTTCTTCCAATGAAAAAGCCGCAAAGAACAGACCTAATGGCAGTGTACACACAGCTGGGTTACGTCCGATGCAACAATTGGTCGGCGCAATCGGATACTCGGCGCGTCTACCAATCAGACGTAAAATACCGAAACGGCCGCGATGAGCGCCACAACATCGAACATCTCGACGAGTTGCTTATGCCGCGGTCGAGATATCTCGTAGCAGACGACGCGCCGCACGGATCGACTTGACAGCTCACTCCGTATTTTCACGTGTCCCATCGCGCATCGCGTTGCGTAACTGGAGTCCGACTTCCAGGGAGGAGCTCCCTTTTTGCGGTGAGTAAGGAACGTTTGCGCCACTTTGGCGACGAGGATACCGTTTTTATTTATCGTCGTCATCATCGTCGGTTGCGACGATCGACCGATCGACGGACAGCTGATCAAATGCGACATGCAGGCAGGCAGGAACGCAGGCTGTTTTGACATCGCCACGGGTAGCCGTTTGCAGTCGTTTATCGAAGGCCAATTGGCCCCTGCCGGATACATTTTTCCCAGCCAATCGTAGCCGTTCGCCGCGATCGGGACCGGAAATCTGGCGCAATCTGTTGCAACACGATGAAAAGAGGTGTCTTTTTCGCCTCCGCTCCCAATGTCGTCGTTTCGTCGTATTTCAACGCGACGCAATGCGACGCAATGAAACGGAACTGGCAACGACACACGATGAGAACCGTCGCGATTGCGTCTCATGTTTAATATTTAAACGCTGTTTGCGAACGACGTAATACCTCGATCGGTTATGAACGTACATATTTACGATCCGATCGGACCTTGAAACGCGTGAACGTATGTTTGCGCAAAAGCGCTTCGCCTTGCGAACAGTACGACTCATAAAACCGGTCGTCGACGAGACGACAGATAAGATACTTTTATCGTTCGAGGGACGAACGCGGAGCGATTGCCGAAAAATCGATGTTTCCCCAGTGCGGTTTAGGAGTTCGCATTATCTCGAGTCGAATAAACAGAGAGGCTCCGATAGACGATACGCGCTTCTCTTCCAATCGGTTTTACTTCACCGTAAAGGTGAACGATGACAAAATTGTTTCGTGCGAACGTCATCAATTTCCGGCGATAACGCGCACGTCAGAATAAATACATAAGCGCGGGTTACATAAATGGCACGCGCGCGCTAAAGGTATACGTCAGCGTTGCGCGTGTATTACGCACGTATCTTTCTCTCTCTTTGTTCTTTTTTTCCTAAACGGAGAATTCGATCGATCGGTTATGCGAACAGTCTGCGATACGGAACTTCAGTTACCTCGGAAAAGCAGGTTTTTACGTAAGTGCGCACAGCGCGCACCACAACGGACAGGTTCTCGCTGGCCAGAGTAAAAATGTAAATTTAAAAAACGGCCAGGCAAGATGGCGGTTCGCGCGCCACGCGGTTGCGGCGCAGGAGCGGCCAGGCAGTCTCCCCGGACCCTGGATCGAGGGGAGAATCTTGCGCACGCGCGCGACAAGGGGCTGATGCCTTCCCCGTGTGCTCCCCGTCACGGGGAAGAAGTAACTTTTAATCGTTTATTCGGTTTATTTAAAAATTTTCTGGTCCCTCGACGCGGCCATATTGGCCAGTGACGTCAGAAGCGAGAAATCATGCGAATTTTTTTCCTTGCGTTATATATGCGTCGTAATAAATTAGTTCCTCGCTCACAATAATGTCATTCGCGTTCGATAGTCATATTGGCTGGGGTGTCCCCGACCTGGTGTCATGATCGAACAGGGAGTGGAATTTAATCAAAAATTTTAACTGTAAACGGAATGAGTAGAGTAAAAAAGTTTGTATGCGACGCTACGTTCTCGTGAAATTTGATTTTGAAAATTATCGATGTATTAAGTTTCTTAAATATGTATTTCATATATTTTATTGAAAAATAGTAGTCTTATTTGTACATATTTTGTTCAGTAATTTAAATGATTTTGAATTGTTTTATGTAGTGAAGTGTTTTATATTTTTTATATTAATTAATTGTGTTAATTTTTTATTAATTTTATATTAATATTGACGCATGATATAAATTGTGAATAAAAAGTTAGTGATCGCTTAATTAATTTTCTAATTTTCATTCATTTTTTTCGAAAACTAGCATAAAAAACTTTGTTCCATATTTTCTCTTCATTTCGTCGTCTCGTTTTACGATTAGTTCGGAGACATTCAACAGGATGAATAAACAACCTCATATGTGTAATCAGTAATTTGTTGACTCGCTCTAACAAATCAATTAACTTTTTACGTGTGCCATAAAACGTGCACTTAATATAACACGTAATAACATTTCATTAGCTCAAAAGAGAGTAAAAGAAAGAAGGGAAAAGGACACGTGGTACACAGAAGTCACAATCATCGTAAGAATGTTATCATGATTTTATTTGTCACTTACAAGTTCACTCATAAGTGACAAACAAAGTCATTATGTCATTCTATGATGGGTGCTTTTTGTGTGATATTGTTCTATCTTTGTTACTCCTTGAACGCCAAGAAAGATAAAAAGCTCGTGTCACTAAACGGGAAGCGTCCGATATCATTGTGACACAATTTGACACACGTACTCTAGGCCTGTACATTTTCCATACCTCAGAATTGAACTTCTTTTGAAGGGTTCACTTTTCCCCTTTTCCTTTTCACATTGGAAAGAAAAAGACAAAAGATGGACCCTACAAGAAATTCAGTTCCTGGGGTATAGAAAAAGAACAGGCTTTCTATATTCTACTTGTACTGGAGCGCATATGAATTCATTGTGTCTCTTTTCCAGTATCCTGATTCTCTATAATTTTTAACGACAGTGTTGATATCGTCTTATAATCTTGTTGCGCAATTTTTATCACACATAATGCGCAATAATATAACGCACGTGACAATACTGATGTTATTGAAATCAGTCGACACAAATTAAAAATAACATAATATCAATGTTATAATTTTGAATTCAATAATATAAAGATATATTAGAAAAAAATAATGTCTTTAACAAAACTAGTATTTTTTAACAACAAATATATTGTTTATGTAACAATAAATTTAGTTGCTTTTGCTCAATATACTTTTCAGTTTTGTAAATAAATATTTGTTTATTGTTAATTAAACAGCTCGGTTCACTAAAATAAATCACAAAAATAAATTCTTATTTATTAATACAGTGAAGTAAAATTTTATTCCTAGCAAATAAAAAACCATCAGCTGTTTTATTTTTTCACAATTGTAAAATATGTATATTTTATAAAAAGCTATATTTTTCGTCACAGTCTAATTTTTTTATATATGAACAATAAATATCGAAGAAAACGTCACATGTGATATTTGCTTATGAATTCTATTTTTTTTCTCAATGTAGTTTAAACCGTATCGAACAAAAATATTTATTTATACCAACTAAATTATTTAGTTAATATAAACAAATATTTTTGTTATCTATAAAGTTATCTAAAAAATGTAGCAGAAGTAATTAAGTTCGTTGTTAAGCAAACAAAATATTGGTTGTGTCGTTAAAAAATGTTCCAACTAATGAGTTTTGTTGAAGACACTTAAAATTTTTTTCTTAGTGTAATATAACACCACAATATTACATAACAATTACACTACAAAATTATAACATTTTTATGTTACTTTTATGCCCGTATAATCATATATAGTCAGACCTTGTACTTAAGACTTCCTTAAATTTATCTTTAGATGTTCAGTAGCCAATGAAATAATTTAAGGAAGCCTTAAATATAAGGCTTGACTATGAATACGGGCATTAATAATTTTAATCGATGTCGTCTGAGGAACAGGATCAAGGTATCGTGTTGCGTTCAGAAACTTCACCCAGGTATCATTATATCCTTGTATAACATTCTACGAATAACAAAGATAAAATGCTATATCTGACTTCTTGAACGCACTCTTAAGAAAAAAACGCGATAAATTTTCGCCCCAATGAGGCGCCTCAGCGTAGCGCGCATCCAAGTACAGCCCTGACGCTGATAATCAACGGCGATTGGTGCGCGCGGCAACGCGGGAGGGGGGAGGGGAAGAGAAGTGGGGTGCTTCTCCCTCGCGTAGACTTGGCGACAGGTTTCCGAACGCAGCGTGTAGCCTGTACCGTCTATACGGGCTTCCGCTGGCTGGTCCCGCTGATCGTGTGCGCGCGCGCGCGGGTGCTGTCTGCCTGCCGTTGCCTCGTTATCTCGCCTTGGCTGCGCGTGTTGGCTAAGTTGGCTCGATTCGGCTGGCTCGGTTGGCGTGTGTGACATTGGCGACGGGGGCGGAGCGTTCTGCGGCCACCCAGTCCTAACCAACCCGTGGCTCGACATTCCGCCGTCTCGCCTACAGTGCGCGTCTCGTCTCGATCGCGTTCGGCGTGAAACATTTTCCCCTCGTTTGCTCGACGATCGTCCAGACGAGTGTGCGCGTACGTGTATATGCGTACGTGCGTACGTACGTTCGTGTATGTGCGTGCGTTACAGTGCGTTATACCACACGATTCCCCTGTGCGCCGTGGCGCGGACGGGCCACGAACGCTCTCTCTCTCTCACTCACTCACTCCTCGCTCGGCAGGCTCGGCTGTTCTGGGCTGTTCTCCGTGCCCAGTCCAGTGTCGTGTCTCTCGTGTAACGTGCCTGTGCGCTACGTCCGTCTGTGAAACGATAAAACGAAGGAAACGTCTCGTCTCGTTTCGTCTCGTCTCGTCGCGTTTAATCACGTACCAGCAGGTCGGGTGAGAATCTTGAGCTAAGAGGATCGCGAAAATTTCATCATCGTCTTCGTCATCGTCGCCGCGATGCCCTGGGCGTATTTCTCCCGCATTCAGGTAAATAGCGAAACACTTGATTCGTAAGTGCACTGTTTTCGAATCGAGAGGTTCCTTGCCGAGAGGCATCAGTGCGTGGGGTGAAGCGGGTGGGAGGAAGAGGCGACGGACGTAGATACGTACATACGGCGGTGAGAGGGATTGGCGAGGTGGGGTTGGAGGGGGGAGGGGAGGGAGAAACGGGGAAGAGAGCGAGAGCCACGGATAAGGGCGCCGCGGAGACGAAGGAGAAGAGGGCTTCTCTTTTTTGGAGGATTTCAACCTGAGGTCACGCACGTCGGAGCGAGTGAGGCCGAGCGCGTGCGGGTCAGAGTAGGACGAGGAAGAGTGGAAACCCGTCCTCCATTGCTCGATCGTGAGAGCAAATGGTGGCTCGTTCCACGAGTCTCTTTGTTACGTTACAAATACGAGTTTCGTGGAGCCCCTCTGTAACAAAGCGTTGCTCCGCCTTTGCCGACTCGTGTCTTTGTCGCGACTGAGTAATCCGTCAGGCTCACCGTCGAGAAAAGGAGAAGGGGCCCCCCGCCGTGATGTCAACGGCACAATTTTGCGTCAGTCAGTGATACCGAACGGACAGGTAGACGGATCAGACCAGACCAAACCAGACCAAGCAGTCGGTCGACCAACAACCGGAGTCAGTTAGCAGAGTTAGCTAGGCCAGCGAGCGAGCCAGCGAGCAAAGTAGCAGTTGTAGTGTTTGTTATGATTCTCGGTTCGTTACTATCTTCTCTGCTGCCGCGTGGGGGGAAACGTTAATTGCGTATCGCGCCCCGCGGCCGTTTTATTTAGTCACGCTCTTGTTATCCGAGCGCATATGGCTCGAGCCGAGGCACCGATCCTTTAATTTTTTCTCTCTCTCTTTCTCTTTGTTTCCCTCTTCTTGGAAATCGCGCTGTCGATATCGCTGTTGCTATTCAGTTCGTGGCGTTGCAGCGAACGCCCGAGGTCGGCGATGGATCCGCGAGGTCGCGTTTAAGGAGCATGGGGCATTTAAATTTTTTTTTTATGCGCTCGATTAAAAATCCACGGTTCTAATTTTAACGGTGGTCGTACTGGTCGTCACGCGATAAATAGCCCGTCGCGTTCCGCGTGTTCGTTTGTCTGTACCGTCCGTGATTTTCGGGAACGAGCGATACTCGAAAGTAAACGGACGCAAACGGCGTCTGTTAATGTTTTTCTCCAACAAAGGGGGCAGGCCGCGACAAAAAGTCGCGCGTTCGCGACGCACGATCCGATCTGATTCGTACATCCGATTTTTTTTGTCTCTCTAGCGAATGCGCCCAGCTCTCCACCATTGTGTGTCGCTTTACGCGTCGTACTTACACGCGAATTAAGAGTGTTACGTGGTAACTTGCAACTAGTTCGACCTGGCACTTAGTCATCTTGATAAATACAAACTGTTCTTTTTTTTTTTTCCTAAGGAATAGGATTTTATCGTTCATTTACAGAAGCCATTTAATCCATTAATTTTGCACGTGCGATATATGAGTATTCCTAAGGAACAGGATTGATATATTTATTGTTGTTGTCACCATTTTATCCATTAATTTTCCACGTGTATATAGATTTATCCGCGTTGCATAATTCCTAAAAAAATTTATACTTAAAACAAGATGAACATATTTCGGATGTTGAAAAGGTAGAAAGCGAAGATACTGAGTGCAAAATATGCAAGCAACGCGAACAAATCGTATGAATATTAAATCTATCAAAGTCTTCGAAAGGTTCTTTTTTGCCCAAAGTTATTCATAAAAATATGTGTATTTGGATTTTTTATACATATTCTTATGTGTTCTTACGGAAAAGTAATTTATAAGCTTTCTCCATGCCCGTTTCTTCCAATGTAGATTAATTTTAATTCGGTTCAACTTATTCTTCATCCTTTTTTAATTTTTAGAGCTAGAAAAAGATGAAGAATTAGATCAAAATAAAAATATAAAGCTATCTACATTAATGACACGAGTCACACAAGTCGACACAAACATTTGTTTTGTCTTTATTACTTATGGAATGCTGAAAAAGATAGAACAATATTTTTGTTAACATGTATGACAAGTACCTTTCTTTATGGGTACTTTTCAACGAGAGATACAGATGATACGACGTAACACAATGAATTATTTCATCTTTAACATTGATAAATAACAAAAATGTAAAGATTTACTGTTCTTATTTAGTGACACAAACGTCATTTTATCTTTCTTGGCATTTCTATGAATAATAAAGACAGATAGATATTTGTGTCATCAAGTAGAAAAAAAACATCTCATCTGTCTCTTCCTGAAAAGCGCCTTATGTCCTCCTAAACACTGCAATTATAAATTTGTTTAAATACAGATGAGACAATCACCATATTTAGATATGTTGTGTAATTAATAGTGTCCTGTGGTTTCTCTTTTACAGACAGAATAGTGGCATGAGTCGATTAATCTATGGCAGATCAACAAGATCAGTTGTCATCAGGGGGGTCTGTAGAGAAGGCCAGTGCTTCAGCAGACACCTCTAAGTCAAGGGGGAAAGGCTCTAGTAGTGGCTCGAGTAGCTACAGAAAACGACAAAGTACTGGTGCGATCCCAGATAGCGTGGAAGAGAAGAGGCGTAGACAGACCACCAGTGACCCGCAGACATCTCAAGTGGACAGTAATACACCGCACACACATTCGATTGATTCTTCCAAGGGAGAGGGCAGAATCAGAGGTGAACGAAGAAGTCATGGAGCTGGCTTAGAATCTTATTCGGGTAATTACAGCACCGAACGAAGTGGAATATGTAATAACCCAAACGTTTTATTATGAGTACTTTTTCCATTTGGTGACATAAAGTCTATCTTTCTTAACATTTAATGAGAACAAAGACAGAGAACGACTTGTGTCACCAAATGGAAAGTATTCTATAATTTCTCTTTCCTTTTGAATGTAATTCCAATATTGTATCATCTGTGCAATCTTAATTAATTTTTGCTCATTATTACACGATAACATATATAAATGGACTTTTTTTTATTACACTCTTTAATACTCTAGTTCTTCTTTCAAATCCATATCTTTATTTATTAACAAATCGATTTATATGAATTGTATGATCGTGTATATTGCAACAGAAACCGACTGGAGGTCTCATCATAAGATTCACCAAGTCAGCTACAACAGTAGTAGCAGTACAAGGGTGCGTAGTGCAGCAAGGACAAGTCTGCCAGAGTCAAGTTTAACACCTACCGATTGTGTGGCATCGAGAACTCGTTCCCGTACACCACAGAATCCTCAAGCATTGACACAGGGAACTAGCAGTTACGATCTGTCACTGTCTAGTGGATACGGTAGCCGGAAGACAAATACCTACAGCAGTTTGGTAGCTTCATCGAGTGCTACATCGATCACTAGTCATCCATCCACATCGAGAGGAAGAGGAGGTTAGTGCATACTTTTCTAGTCGTTATTGTTGATTGTAGGATTGTGATGTGTGATTTGCGTGAAGATACAATTTTGTTTTGAGATTGTTTACGTTACATCTATAATGACTCTTAAAACTTTAACATCAAAACTTTAACAAGTGCTATATATATTTTATTAATTATATTTTGTTCTTTTTTTTAATTTTTTAACTTTAATAATGAAAATAAAAGTTTCTTAAAATTTTTTTTTTTTGTTTAATTTATGACATATATCATAGAGAGTTCTGAGATTTAAATTTTAATAAATTGATATAATAAACATTTTTTAATTTTATGTTAAGAAATTTGAACATGATAGAAGAAAGCAAAATCAATAAATATTTAACAAATAATCTGTAACAAACGTTACAATACTAGCTAAGAAAAAAAAAATCTTTTCAAAATGTTTAATTATGAATATAATTATTATGTTTAAGCAATGTTAATTACTCTATTAAGTTTAAAAGACTTCTCTTTTGTAGCTCTGATTGTTTACAACAAAAAAAAAACAGAACCAATTTGATTCTTTAGTGTACATTTGATTTTTTAAACAATGCATACAGAGAGAAGAAAGAACAAATTGTATAGCTAGGTAACATGTTAGCTTACATAAATCCAAACAAAAACCTCTTTATGAAATACATATCTCTATATTTACACATGTACGCAATTTATCTCTACTTGTTATGTCTCTATTTGTGTAACATTTGCTAACTTGTTAGCAGATTTGGAAAATTTTTGATTTTTGGAAATCAGTATACAGAAATATATGATACAGAACTCGTGCGTTTTATTACGAGTTTTGATCCAATATCGTCAGGTCAGTCGTGAATATAACGACAGTCTTATTGTGTGTAATATTTGTGTAAATGAAAGGGAGTGATTTAGCTAATAAGAGGCAAAAAAAAGTGTAAAAATGTTTCGAAAGATAGGAATATAATAAAATTTAGAAAACGCAAGCATTATCAAGATAAGAGTCATAGATCAGACTGTATCATTAGGCCAGAGGATGAGCGAATGTCTGGAAGGATTTGTGTCTGCTGTCAAAGCACTTTTTCCAATATCAACACAAACCTACCATCAAGAAGGTAAGCTTAAGGAGTACACACTCTTCGTACCACATTTTCTTCCTTCCCCTTATTTTCTCTTACAAATTCGCGAGTAGTTTAAATGAACATCCGAGTCATTGAACTCTCCATTCTGAACTTATTCTCTATACATCCATATGCAAATATCATCATTTACTGTACTTAATATCAGGTAAACTTCTGTATCAAACTCATTCATGCATGGTATTAATTATGTAAATATAATTAAGGGAAATACAATTCTATCCAACTTCTATGATACTTATGTTTTATTAAATCTGATAATTACCACGAATACAATAGTTTAAAACGCCATATCATCGTGACTTAACGTAACGTTAGATCTAAATCTTTTTTGTTATACACACATAATAAGATTATAATAATAATTTATATATAATTGGATATATAAAAATTAGAGAAAAGTATTTTCAAATTTATTATAATATGAAAGAAAGTTATCTTTTATATTCAGAATAATATTGTACAAATATCGTACTGGAAGTTTATGAACTGTTTGCAAACATTTTCGTAAAGTTATCTAACATATCATACATCATACAATTATATATAAATCGAATAACTTTTAATTGAATAAAGTATTATAAAAGTTATATTGATATTGAAATTATTATTGTTTCAGTTTTTATATTACCTTGGTTTTAATTTAGGATAATACTTTTTTATACAATCGGAATCATATATACGCAATATTACGAATTTATTTTTAATATAATAACAATTCCAATTTTTATTATATAGGTGTACAGAATAAACCGACAAAATACATTAGCGTGGAAAAGAATAAAATTTTTGTCGATTTTTTCATAACTCAGATTTAATTTATCATCTTTCTCAAATTAAAAAAATATCTAAAATAAAAATCTAGTATTTTATTTATTCAAAAATAATGTGATTATAGTTGCAATAAATATTTTAAAATTTAGAGAGTTTATTATTCCTTGTTTTTTCTTATTTTTTTATTTTTGTATTACTAATATCTTATTGCTCTCGAGATAATGCGTTAAAATTAGTGTCGGAAATCCTGTGGATAAGCAATTTTTTCTGTGGAATTCTGTATATCATCATGGAGCTAAACTGATCTCTTGCTTTCGTTCTTTCATATACGTAATAGAATTGATTGAATGTAGTTAATACAATATACATTCAAGTACAATTGTCTTCGGAAATTTCTTTTTTCATGTCGATATTAGTATTCTTCAAACTGACGTATTCTATAACATTTTCTCGCAGAAATATCGTAAATTGCTTTAATATTAGAAACTTGTAATTAATTCATTCTGGTCTTTTAAAAGAAGCTTTCATCTTGTATGAAAGACGACTTTTATTATGTAGTAATATCTTTGTTATCCGATATTATCATTTGTAATCGTTAATCTTTTTTATTGGCTGTTATGCGAGTTTAGAGTTAATATGAAGCTTATAAAATGTTCCTATTTTAGATATATTTAATAATTCTGATAGTTTTCAGCTTGCAAACTTGCAATCTACACCGAGCGATTAAGTCCAGGATAATGATCATATAGAAACGTGAAAAGTAAAAATGTTTATCATTGAAGCTAATGGAGAAATTTTTCACTTTTCATGTTTTTGCCTTAGTGAAAAAGTTATCTGGTACCCAGGTATAATTTTTGATCTCGTAAAACTCAATGTATTATCTCGAAAGCTAATTTTTTTTTTTCAAATCCGCTTTAGTACAATTTGTGCCTGCTCCAGCAGCTACAATACGAGTCTTTAGATTTGTGGAAATGGGAATGAGTGCCTTTTCTTAACACGAACAATACTATGTTAAAACTTGGGTCAATGTACTATCATTGAATATAATTAATGTTTTGTACGATGATAGAAGTTAAACTTTTTCCTTCAGATAACAAATAGAAATTGTTCAAGATTTTCTTTTGTTGCTCGATGAAAGTTGTTTGTAAATTACGAAATTGTCAGAATGAAATTTATTTAAAATAGGTGCATAATTTTTGTGAATTCACATTTTACCTGTCATAACGGTTAGTATTTAGACAACACTTAATATTGTCTTAATATCGTGATTTCTAATCTCTGTGAGAAATTATGCAACATTAATTGTTGCTAAAACTGTTTAACTAGGAAGATATTCATAAACTAAACAATTAAAGGAATAGTTAAAAAAGACTATTATGCTTGATTTTATATTAAAAAAACTAAGATTGTTTGGTTTTGGATTTAATAGATATCTATTTTTACAATTGACAGGCAAAATTGTATATAAAATTGCACAAGACACATCATGATAGAAATCATACATCACCTATAATGATCTAACTTGCGAAAATGTTTGACTTTTGTAATTGTGCACACGGAACAAGAGTCATATTGTTTTCTTTTTCGTTTTGATGATATTTTACGTGTATCGAAAGTGTAAATAAGAAATGTTGCATATATGTATTCATATAGCAACTTTGACATCCATATAAATAAGAATGTGTGCAATTAGACAGCCACACGCGACAAGTCTCACCCTAGTCTTTACCCTATGTATCTCAATGATTGTGTGACATTTGGATATTTTAGATTCGAAATCTCACGGCGGTGCGACCTGTAGCGCAACGAGTAGCAGCACGAGTAGTCAAGTCCTGGGTGTCAAGTCCAGCATCAGAGTGGGTAACGCAGCAAGTAACTCTGTGGAGAGTGGTGGGGGGGCGTTGGCACATGACGGGGCAGGCACGAGTGGCATCGCTTCAACGGCCACTGCCAATCCACCTGTGTCTGCCACCGTTTCTGCCAACCCTACACACCCTCATTCTACACACAAGCACCTGCTACGCTCTCGCGCGAAAGCTACCGGTGAACAGCCGAAGGAATTGCCATCTAGCAACAAGACTTCGGGGAAACATCACAAGAAAGACTCTACAACGGGTTCCTGTTCGAGTTCGAGGTAGCCAGTCAGAGATACTTTTCTCTTCTAATTCAGTTGCGAACTTGACAAGATCTTATGTAATCTTATGTAATTAAAAAAATTATAATGATATCTCTGGCTGGCATTGTTACAGACATCGCTCCTCATCGCGCGTGAGGAAGCCGGTGACGGAGAGTGGCTCCGGTGGATTAAGTAGTGTAATGTCAGGCAATGATTCTATCAGCGCTACGTCAGTATCATCCTCTATTCCGAGCAGTCAGTTAGTCTCAACCACAGGTGAGGAGGAGTCGGCATCAACTGCGACATCCGCCACAGGTTAAATGCCTTTGATGTCTAAGCTTAATAGATATTTAATAAGCTTGATCAATTTTGTTGTACGATGTTAGATCGCGTCATTCAAAATTTCGATTTCCTACTTGCACGCGAAGCTGGTGGAGGACCATCTGGAATGTCAGGAACGACAGGTGATAGCGAAAGCGACGATGGAGAAGTTGGACGATTGCAAGCTTTATTGGAGGCTAGAGGTCTACCGCCTCATGTGTTCGGTGCACTGGGACCGCGAATGCAACACTTACTTAACAGAAGCATGGGCGCAAGTTCCGGTATGAAAATAAATTCTTTTGTCGGCATATTGTAACTTAATTGAGATAGTTCACAATTCATGCGTTGTTTGCGAATAGATCATAGTTCTAATAGGTATAGACTACGCATTCCTTGAACTTAACATCTGTGCTCTGTTAGAAAGAATTGAGTCATATCTCTCTTTAGTTTACTACTTTAGAAATAGAGAGAGCGATATGATTCAAGCTACCTCACTCTTTCTAAACCGACAATTTTATAAAAATTCATAGTCTATTATTATATCCATGACAACCATGGTTGGCATTTAATAAAAAAAGATTAATGTTTTTTTTTATTTTTTTTTATTTTTTTTTTTAAAGAATAAAACGTAGTGTTTCTTTTTAATATTTTAAACATACTTTATACAATATTAAAAAAAAAACATTAAAAACATCGATAAAACATGTTTTAAACTGTTTAAAACATATTTTTTTCCAACCTCTGTGACAAGCTATAAATAATCTTCAATTGTATGACACACTTAGCTTCTATAAATAGCATGTCGAAATATCGCTTATTCGGTATACTCATCTTTAAACTAACAATTTGCAGCTGCTAAGGCGCAACAACTTCTAGCCGGTTTACAAGCTGTTGAAGACGAGGGAGAACAATTGCAGGCCGTCATGAACATGGGAGAGATTCTTGTAATGGGCAACGAGGATACTCTAACCGGTTTTCCCGTCAAACAAGTGGTCGCAGCTTTAATTAATTTATTAGGAATTGAACATAATTTTGCGATAATGACCCATGCGTGTCGTGCCCTTACGTATATGATGGAGGCACTGCCACGGTCGTCCACTGTTGTAGTGGATGCGGTGCCAGTGTTCCTACAAAAACTCGAATCGATCGAGTGCATGGACGTAGCCGAACAGTGTTTGACAGCATTAGCCATGTTGTCACGCAGGCACAGTAAAACAATTTTACATGCGGTATGTACATATGTTTCTAATTTGCATACAATACAATTGCATTTTTTCTTTATTTACTCATTACCCCTTATTTACTACTTTTCTTGCAATAATTGACCCAGCTCATAATTTTGTATATAAAAATTTTATTGCAAGATCATCAAAAGATTTCTATTATTACTTGAAATTTTATATTTTATGCTAGAATATCATGACTTTTGACTTTATATCTGGTTTTATTGCATTTTGATATTCTTAATATTTCTAACATTGTTTAGAAAAATAATGATTTTTATATTTTCATAGTGGAAAATTATGTATAAATACTATTAGGAATTTCAAATAGAATAATTTTGATCTGAAATTTTTACATTTTTCATGGATACAAGGTGCTTTCTTTCTGTATTTAGTAATATAGGTCGGTCTATCTTTCTTGGCATTCCATAGTAACAAAGACAAAACGATAGAGTTATGTAGAGTTGTGTCACCAAATGGAAACCATGTATAGCATATATAGGCCGAGCATATACTATATATTAAGCATTTGCTGGTGGCCTCTCGTGTAAGAGAGAGGAAACACAATTCTCTTCTCTCTCTAAGATTGTTCTCTGTCTGTTAGAGAGAGGAGAGTTCTGAGTTGCGTTCCGTCTCTCGCATCCGAAAGCTAGGTCTCGCGCGTCATACTGTCATACGCGTCATCTATACTGTGTCTATACTGTATAGTGCCCTTAATAATGAAGATATTTCAAATGTTCAAATTAAATAAAACAGTTTTCCTATTATCTTACATGATGCTTTGGAAACACATGTGATGACTTTTATTATTTATAATTAATGTGAATTTTAATTACAAAATTTTTTTATTTTTCAGGGTGGAGTTTCAGCCTGTTTGAAGTTTGTTGATTTTTTCAATATCACAGCACAACGTGCAGCGTTAACAATTACCGCAAACTGCTGCCAAAACCTTCATCCTGACGATTTTCATTTGGTAGTGGATAGTTTACCATTATTAACAAGCAGATTAACGAATCAAGATAAGAAGAGCGGCGAGTGTGTGTGTCAAGCATTCAGTCGATTAGTTGACAGTTTCCAACATGATCCTGTAATGCTGCATAAAATTATCAATGCCGAACTCTTACAGAATCTACAACAACTGGTATGTGCTTTATCAGTGAAATACTTATTGTTGGAATCATTTTTCTTCGTCCCTACTGTTTATACATTATTCCATGTATTACAGCTCATGATTACGCCGCCGGTTAACAGCACTAACAATTTCATAACTGTATTACGAATGCTCTCTGTGATATCAAATCGCTGTCCCGACCTGGCGCAATTGTTGCTGCAACAAAATATAGCTTTCACGTTAAGTTATCTTTTAACTGGATCTCTGGAAGTCAAAACGGAAGACGTGGAGTTGGTGCCGCGTACACCGCAAGAATGGTTTGAAATTACGTGTTTAATCGAGGAGCTTATGCCTCCGTTACCAACAGATGGAATATTCAGTGTAAATAGTTTACTCGAAAGGACCAGCAATCAACAGGAGACTGTCCAGTGGGAATGGCGTGACGAAAAACAATGTTCCCATCCGTTCAGTACTATAGATTCTAGAATTATCGAGGTAATTTCATCGCTTTAATCGACGAGTGAACACGAAAAATTAATCGTTAAATACATGTTTTAGATGGCGTTTCAAAATGGCGAAGATGAGATATGCCTTACCTCTTTCGGACGAACTTACACTATAGATCTGACTGTGATGAAACAAATTAACGAGGATATAGGAATAACAAGAAGTATATTTCGGAGAGTAAACGCCAATCCTACTGAGGGAAAGAGTCCAACTTGCTCATCTAGGTATAAATTACATTTACGATCTTTTAAGGTTACAAAGAGTTTTGTCATTAACATAGTTATGTTATTGATTTCAGTATGGATGTTGTGCCTCCGGTAATTGAAACGAACGAATGGCTAGTGTCTTTTATTCGAACTTTATTCTCTGTACTATATGAGGTTTACAGCAGTTCAGCTGGGCCCGCTGTAAAATGCAAATGCCTCCGAGCTCTTCTTCGTATGGTGTATTATGCTTCAACTGACTTACTTAAGGTAAGATATATATTAAGCGATAGTATATTTGCTTGTTTGTGACATATATTTTATGTACGAATGTTTTTTTTTTTGCACACAGGATGTTCTAAAGAATCAAGTGGTTTCGTCACATATAGCTGGTATGTTAGCGTCGCAAGACTTACGTATAGTTATCGGAGCTCTTCAAATGGCGAGTATCTTGATGAAGAGATTGCCACAAGTATTTGGGGTTCATTTTCATCGCGAGGGCGTACTGCATCAAGTTCGTCAATTAGCAGATCCCGAAGTACCTCTCGGTGTTTCACCACCTAAGTGCCCTTCTGGTAAGTTGCTCTATTCTTAATGCGTTTTACTATTCGTCGCCACATATGTGATATACATATACATATATATTGGATCATATGACATTTTACGTTGTATTTAGGTACATCATTACCAAGCCCACAGCCAGGTCCGTCTAATACACCACTTTCTTCCACCACAATGTTGTCTTCTAGTAGTGCCACGTCTCCAGTTGTCTCTCCATCTTCGAATGGCAACATATTGTTCGGCACAATTGCGTCGTCGTGCCAGTATAAACCAAATATCAGTGCTTCGCTGGAACCACACAGGACAGAGTTAAACAACAGCGTAGAGGAAACAAGCGCACCGCAAAGTGCTCACTTGTTAGTACGAGATGTCTTCACTGATGTATTTACAATTTTTTAAATAACCATTTATGTATCGTATTTATCGTGTCTTTCTATTTATTAGAAGGATTGGTGATGTACTGAAGAAAAAACGACAAAATAAGAAGGGTCGTTTTTCGAGATTGGGAGGCACCACCACGCCACAACAAACGCAACAGCCGGAGTCCCTGTTCACTGGTTTTACCCCAAAGAATAATAGATTTTTGGGAAATCTTAATCCGGCCAAATGGGGTCGGAAATCGTCCTCGTCCAGTACTAGCAACGACAAGAGAGACTCGAGCTCATCCACAAATTTGTCGAAACCACCGAGTAATCCGAGCTTAACTGGTGGAAATCGGGATAAAGCAAAAGCATGGGTGCGCGAACAAGCAGCCCAATTTTTGGCAAGATATCAGGACGATGCACCTTGCTCGCATCCCGCCCTAACAGTTCTTGCTCGACTGACTGCTGCGATACAGCGATTGCAATCAAATGTAAGTGCATTAAGTGAAAACAATTTATCATAAATAAAGATTGCTAAACATTGGATGTTTCGTCAATATATTTATGCTACATCTTTATTTTTAAATAGCTTTATGTACAAATAGAATGATAAAAAAATTTGGCCACAAAGTTTTGTGTTTATCATATTATTAATATATCATATTATTAATATATTCACAAAAGAACAAACTCTAGATAGAGAGAGTGTTAGTTCTTATTAAATATCAAACAATAATTATAACATTAAAAATGACCATACATGTTACAACTATTTATATCTGCAGATTTTCACAATTCGCACTTACATTTACAGGAATTGGACGAAATGCTATCAGCACTAACAGAATTACGGGACATAGTTCTCGAGAGCGATATATCGCCGTTTGAAATGAATTACAGCGGCCTTATCAAGGCTCTGTTGAACTACCTCACTACTACGGATGCACCGGGTAATCGTTACGATCGTCTTCGTATGTTTTGGAAATTGTTTGCGGAATCTACCGTAAGTAAAATCAACCTTTCTGCTCTTCTTCACTTCTAACGAATATGTAAGTAATCCTTACGATACGATTTATTCAGATGCAACAGAACAACGATATCATGGATCTTAATCCTGGAGCATTTGGTGCTTTAGTAACGAAATTGAACAGCTGTGTTGCACAGCTAGAACAATTCCCAGTGAAGGTTCACGATTTACCCGCGGGTTCTGGCGCTGGCCGTGGCGGCACCAGTGCTCTGAAGTTCTTTAATACGCATCAACTTAAGGTAACTATCTAAAATATGAAAAATTTAATTATCACGAGATAAGACAACTCTGTGCAAACGCCGAAATATAAACGCAAACGTTTCGTTGAATTGTGTAGTGTAATCTTCAACGGCATCCGGACTGTAATAATCTGAAGCAATGGAAGGGTGGTACTGTAAAAATAGATCCGCTTGCATTAGTACAGGCGATTGAGCGTTATTTGATGGTACGTGGATATGGCAGAATACGGGACGCTGACTCGATGGTCAGTGATGACGACAATAGCGAGGATGACATTGATGATACTCTGGTATATGCCTTTTCAATGGAGCATCTATCTTTAGATTAGAGAAAACCGATAAAATCGAGCGATTACATTTACCGCTTTTCTTTCCAGGCGGCAGTTGTGATAAGCCAAGGACCACCGAAACATAAACTTCAGTTTTTAATTGGCGACGTGGTTCTACCTTTCAACATGACGGTTTATCAAGCTGTCAGGCAATTTGGATGTTCCGGAGTGGATCATTCCGAGGCAGAGGCCGATAGTGAACCGCCACTTGGACACGATGCGGTATGGGTGCAAACCCATACGATATACTACAGGTATTTTCAAACATTCAGACATTCATTTCAGAAATTTTAAAACATACTCATCTTGTAAAAACGCTACACCGACAATTAACAATATCGCCACTGTCATTAAAAGTTACAGAACTAGTGCTGATATCATTTTTTTAAGAAACTTACCAAGACCATCGACTTTTATATTGATCTGAAAAGAAATATTTTATTTTTTCTGAACGCAGACCTGTACCAGAAGAAGATGCCGCAATCTCTCCAAAATCAGGGTCGAGCTCACAGGGTAATAGCAGGAAGGGCAAAGGAAAAAGTACAAAGATTAGTTCAAAGAGAAAAGAAGATAGTCTCTGGCTAGAAGGCACGGTTCCTCTTCAACACTGTCCCCTCGCGCCATATCTATCTCCCACATTACCAGCCTCGGTAACTATCGCAGACGCTTCTCTCGATGGGTTGTGTCTTTTGCGGCTCTTGCACGCTCTTAATCGCCATTGGGGCATACTGTTCCCTCATCTAAAAAGCATGAGCCTGCTATCACCTCAGGACTTCATCAATAATAAGATCGCCGCGAAAGCCAGCAGGCAACTACAGGATCCACTGGTGATCATGACTGGAAACTTGCCATCTTGGTTACAACAGATAGCGTCTGTCTGGTCAGTAGAGCGAATAGCTCGATCGTTGGTTTAATTTGACTAATTTTAGTATAATTCAAGAATTTATTTACAATAATTAAATTCAATTTCCAGTCCTTTTCTCTTTCCATTTGAGACGAGACAGCTTTTATTGTACGCGACATCGTTTGATCGAGATAGAGCATTACAACGTCTCTTGGATTCCGCGCCGGAACTTTCGGGATCGGACAGTCAGGAGCGTGTTACACCACGCTTAGAGCGAAGGAAGAGAACTATCTCGAGAACGGACATTCTTAAGCAAGCAGAGTTAGTGATTCAAGACTTAGCCTCTAATAAGGCCTTACTTGAAGTGCAATACGTCAACGAGGTTAGTTGATTTTTGTGCATACGTCCTTCTCGGACTGTCAATCCTAGTTGCAAGTCTCTAACATACTATTTATATTACAGGTCGGTACTGGTCTCGGTCCAACTCTGGAATTCTACGCTCTAGTCTCTAAGGAACTGCAACGCGCTGATTTAGACTTGTGGCATGGCAGTTCGAATCCTACTGAAAACGGATATGTTAATTCCTCGCACGGGCTCTTCCCGACGCCAATCCCATGGAACACTAAAGTATCGCATCTAGCAAAATTGAAAACCAAGTTCAAATTCCTTGGGAAATTCATGGCGAAAGCAATCTACGACTCCAGAATGGTAAAAATTAGCGTATCTCATTCGTAAAATCTTTTCAAATTTCTCCAATTGCGTTCTTAATATATTGAATTGTTTCTTTTAGTTGGATCTGCCATTTAGTTTAACCTTCTATCGTTGGTTACTGGGAGAGGAACATACTCTTACGTTAGCAGACTTGGCATACGTATGTCCCGACGTATATCGTACTCTTAGTAAGCTCCAGGAGGTCGTGAGGAAGAAAGAAGTTATGGAGAAGGATCAGACGCTACGACCGCACGAGAAAGCGCAATTAATTGAAACTCTTGATTTAGACACGTGCCCCATTTCCGAATTGGGTCTTGTGTTCGAATTACCGGGCTACGAGAATATCGAATTGAGGAAGGGCGGTAGCGAAATATCCGTTACTATTTACAATCTGGATCAATATATTAAGGTAAATGCATATCTCTCTTTCTCACTCACTTACTCACTCACTCACTCTCGACGTTCTCCTTTGCCAATGTCGTTTGAGGAATCACAATGATCACGCAATCTCTGTAAAATTTCAGTTAGTGGTACACTGGTTCTTGTATGAAGGCGTATTCAGACAAATGGAGGCTTTCCGGGAAGGTTTCGAGTCGGTATTCCCTCCGTCGCAATTGAGACTATTTTTCCCAGAAGAACTGGAGGCGGTATTTTGCGGCCACGCACAAACCGGCGGACAATGGGACGTGAAGACTCTTGCTGAGTGCTGTAGAACCGATCATGGTTATACACCGGACTCACGAGCCATTCGTTTTCTATTCGAGGTCATGTCCAAGTACAACAGCGAGGAACAGCGACAGTTCATTCAGTTTGTCACCGGTTCACCGCGTTTACCCGTTGGAGGTAGATACTTTGCCATTCTCAGTTTTCATTTGTATTATTATAAATTAGAGAGATTAGCGATAAAGTGCATGCTTATTATTTTTCAGGTTTCAAAAGCTTAACGCCTCCGTTAACAATAGTACGCAAAACCTTTGATCCGTCTATGAAGACAGACGATTTTCTACCATCAGTAATGACTTGCGTTAACTACCTAAAACTGCCTGATTATACCACTTTGGAAATAATGCGGGAAAAGTTGCGGATAGCCGCGCAAGAGGGTCAACACTCGTTCCATCTCTCCTAGAAATGGATGGAAAATCGGCGCCTCATTTTCTCCTTTATTCTTATATTATCCAGACCGCGAATTATCCGAACTTCGTTTAAGATCTGCGTGAAAATTTACGTACGTTGTCAGTGAGCAAATCCAACGTCGCGATGATTTTTATCCTTTACGTAAGTTCTTTTGAGGACTTTATTTCTTGAAAAAAAAATTCGTCGGAGCGACAGTTCTTTCTTTTGGTGTTTATATCTTTGCAATTTGGATTGTGATATACTTTGATCAGAAAGAAAAGTGCAAAGCTGCATAATTAACTGAACCGTGCGAGTTTACGCTCTCGCGAACGCTACGTACCGAATGGCTTGCAAGCGAGAACCTCGTTTTAGGAAAAAGAAACTTATCTTCAGTACGTTACAATAAAAAAAAGGAAGATTGTAAATATAGTTTAATATACACAAGTCGATATAAATACTTTATATAATAGTAACGAGAAAAATGATATTGCTATGAAAAATACTATACTAACTGAACATAAAATAGCCCGAGCGAGAAAGAAAAAGGAGGACGTTTACTAGATATAAGTAAATTTTATATCAGTGGTGCATTAAAAAGCATCGCCATACGTCGCCAATCTCCCGCGATCGTGGAAGACATGAAAATTTACATGCTAAAATCAGCAACGAGACGCGCACGCCCGTGATGAAAGCGCGCGAGCGCGTGTCTTGTCGGAACAACGCTAATTCCGGATACAGACACATATACACAATATCGTGTCTCTCGCTGCTATTCTCTATTTTGTAATCGATCTCTTCGTGTTCGTCGCTTTTAAGTTTCAACGATCGAGAACGCAACGCGCGAGTCACACGTTACGCCACACACTCCTACATTTAAGTTCAATCAGTGTGTAACGCTCATCAACATTTATTTGATATTTCTATTCTAAGTAAATTAGCCCGATCGTTTACTTTATTTAGCTGTATAAGAGTGCAACCAGAATCGCCAAGGAATCACCATCGTGACACGCGTGTGAATCGAAGGGAAATTCCGATATCCATTTACTTACAAGCAAATCGTCATATTTAGAGGGAAAAAGAAAAAAAAAAGAATTGTAAGAGAATTGTATAATACAAAATAGAATGGATATATAAAGTAAGTGAAGCTGATGTATCAAATGGATAATACAAGGTACATTACTTTCTTATGTCATTGCAGAAACCGCGGAGTCTATATAAGAAACTGTGCGAGAGAGAGTGTGTGAAGCAAGTTGATCTTATACTTTTGTTCGATTTAAATTTTATATAATATATATCGCACACACACGAGCGGGCGCTTTTTCCAATTTGTTGTATTCTCCAGAACTCGCGGATTTGAAAGTCACACATCATTTAGCGGAAGTTGTAATTTATGTTGTCAGTCACTATAAAATATTTTTTCTTCTTTTTTTGAGATATACTATACTGCTGACACGTCAATGTACCTTACATTATCACGATTATACGTTTATTAAGCGTGTGAACACATTTGCAATTTTTAAAAAATATTTTTCACTTTATGTGAGGACGAATCGCGAATGATAGCACAAGGAAATCAATATAGGCAAAGGAGATCAGGAGATCTTGGATATATGCACTATCGTAAAATGTGTAATCATTCAGAATACGCGAAAAACCCGTGTCATTAATATTATAAACAAAAGATATATTTATATCGATTCAGTAGTATATAAACGAATTTTACTTTATTCATATCGGAAGATCTTTTTTTTCTTTTTTTTCTTCAAAACCTTCAATAAACGCATAGGTATAAATCGCCAAAGGAATGTACCTCTTAAACACATTGGACGAGACACAAGCATCGGGAATTGAACAAGAGATATGCTGTTATTTTCTAAGGAAATATTTAAAGTCCATTCTCGAATAATCGTAAAATAATATTTTTTATTTACTTTTATCTCTATTATCTTCTGGAAATAAAATCAATCCATAATTGCGAGTACACCCATTAATATTCATGTTAAAAAGTTGTCTTATTTTTATTTTTTAATCTTTTTCTGTAAATCTTTAATCATCCATTTCTTAATGCTACCAAGTATTGTTTTCATCTTTTTTTATATTGCGCAGCTTTTATATTGTGTTGCTTATGCCTTATTTGCTTCCTTGTATGAAAACACTTATTTCTACAGCGATATTTACAAGAACATACTGCACCACGCCAGTATAAAACAAAATCCCCCGATCGGCGTCGTTGAACTGAATCGTCTATTATTAGTAAATGCAGTATAATAACAACTTCCGCAGAACAGTACGATTCCAGAGAGCATGAAAGTCGCAGCCTACAACACAAGTGCACGTAAAATTATGCAAACTCCATACTTGATACAATTATTGCGGATTAATGACGACGTTCTACTTACCAAGGCTGGGAACTTGCATAACGGTAATCCCAGCAAGGCCAAAGTGTGTATAAAATGATATCGATTTGCCGTTTCGAAGATCCGACGTTGTTCCTGTCCTATCTCATCTTTAGAGTAATGTCCTGCAGAACAGAGCATTCGATCGAGTCTCGTATTTATACAGGTTTAAAATAATACATGCCATTTTTGGTAATTCACTTACGGTGGGATCCAAGGGCGCCAAGAATCACAGCTGCTGCACCGCTGAGAGCTGCAAGCCTCACGTATGGACCGGTGGCAGCAGCTAATTTCCATAAAGGTACTGGCGCTGCCATTTTCACCTCGATTTTCCGCTTCCCTCCCAAATACCTTGTTGCCTGATAGAGACCGTGATTGTTTTATATAAACAGCATTAAGTTCTCTTATGTTCATAGCTACTAACCGTTTAATAAGTAAACAATTACTGCTGATAACTGTAGAATGTTATTAAATTTTTATCAATATTCTTTAATTATCATTAGTTTTCTGATAAGAGCACTATCATTGCCATTACTTGGTAGCCATTTTAAATACATAAATGTTTACGATTGCTTACGTAATGCTTGTTAAAAAAACCACACAACATGACATTGCACATTGCAAACATAAAATATAAAAAAATTCATTATTCATTAATGCTTGCATTGAAAAGAATAATAATGAATAAATTAAGTAGTTAATTGCGCAATTATCTTGATATTATTACAACTGCGACAAAAACATCAATTTTTTAATTGTAATCTTCATCGCTCGTAAAAAAAAAATTGATAAGAACTGTCATAATGTGTACATATAAGAGTGTAAAAAAAGAGGAAAAGGATAAAATTCTTGTGTTTATTTTTAATTTCTATCAATATAGATAAACTTTAATCTTCATTTAATACATTTTTTATTCTTTTCTGATTCTAAGAATCAGAAATAAATAAATAAATAAAATCGAGAAGAGTTAAATTACATTGGTATAAAAAATGGACATTAAAGCAATTACTTTCATCAAGCTCCAATTAACTTAATCAATGATTCAACTGGCAAAATCATTTACAGCGTAACTTCTAATAAGGTATTGTGTTTAATTTAATCTTTTTCTCATATGTGAACAACAAAAAATTAATTCTATACACATCATCAAATTATCAAAACGGTATAAGTATCATTGATACACTCGACAAGTTGATCACTGATTACGTTTCAGAGAGAATGTAAATGTAAACAAGACATATATGTAGTGTTAGGAAAACATGGAGGAGACATCACCTAGGAGAGGTAGGTTTACCAGCAGATACGAAGTGTAAGCTCGACATGGGATCTGTCGTTTTGCAAGACTACGAAGATTAGACATGCTATATTGCCATAAGCTTACCGACGTGGCCGCATCCCAAGCATACGAGGCGGCTCCCGCACTCGTTTTGTGAATAACATTAAACGGCATAGTGACTGCTGTGTACATAACGTCCTGGAAGCCCATCTCGCGTGCCACTGTACACAGGACGAGCCGAGTGTCAATTTACGTACAAACATACATACATACATTGGATAACGGTGGTCCGGTGCGGCCGCATTCGCGACGACACGCGATTTCCATTCCTGTCGTCTGTTGTCAAGGTTGTCACCTTTTCTGCGAGCGTCAAGCAGCCGAGCCATGCGATTAATCACGATAAGATACTTCTAACTTGAGCGATAAACACAACCGCACCGTCAAATGCAAACGCACCGGATACCATCAAGCTGTTCGATTGTACTTACCACTTACCACTGCTACTGACTGCTACTCGATTTTCAAGTTCCAAACTCGTAATCTACACGCGAATCATCGCCATTACCGGCAACAACAAACTGCAAGACTGCAACAAATCGACGAGGAATGCGCCATCTTGGCTAATCGGACGCGAATTCGTACGTCATCTGTTCTTTGCAGGTGTCGATTTACACTTTCTGCTTACTTGAAATATGAAAGGAACATAACTGTGCGTTGGAGAGAAAAAGAGGAAGGATGGAAAGTACAGAAAGGACAATTATAAAAAATATCTCATTTGAATAATAAGTTATATTTTGTAACGTCTCTTTTTTTCTTTTTATCCTTTTGAGTCATCATTTTTTATCAGAGCTTTGATTAAAAACGTATTTAATATGCAAGGAACAATAAAAGCTGCCATAAGAGTCCAAAAATAAACATAAAACTCTGATACTAAATATTCCAAACATATCACTAATTTATATAATATCAAGGAGAGAAAATGTATATTTACACTGTTCTGTGATGTTGAGGAATTGGAAGTAATCTTCAATTCGTTACTTTCATAAATTTCACACTTAATGTTTGAATCTTTATTTATCTATTAATACAATTTATCATTAATTTTTAATACACAATGTAATTTTATACATAAAACATGATAAAAAAATATCAGTTGTCACAAAAAAACGTTCTTGTCCTAATATACAAATCATATGTATTTATATATGAATATTTTATAAAAAATAGATTATATATATAATATATATAAACATATACTTTATATATATATGTATACATCTTAGTATACACCCAGGAAACATGATTATATTGTCATCATTTTAATATTAACAAAATCTTGAGATATAAATCAAATTAATCAAATAAATGAAAGTTCAAGGTAAACTGAAATTCCAAGACTTTCCACTTACTAATGACGATAAATGATGACAAATAATGTGTTGCTACCTGAGTACGTAATTATATATAAAATAATGTTAAACACTGCTAGCTTGCGATATTGTTCGATTTTCCATTTGCATGTAAAATTGTTCTCCAAACCACTCTCTATGCATTTCCAAGTAACTGTAAACATATTGCATAATTAATGTACTTTTATCATGAGACTATGACATTTAATAATAAAAATGTAGTCCTCAATGTGTAATTAGTACACACCTTAAAAACATATCTAAATATTTCAAAAGTACTTTCAATTTTTTGCTGGATATATCTGCGGATTGTAATAACTCGGGTAACTTAACTGAAATTTAAAAATTCACATTATTTTTTACCGTGCAAAGATTTTACAATTTTGCATGTGCGACATGCTTCCGTAAAATAAAAGATAACTTACCAAATAATCTAGTTAAATGAATGGCACCGTAATAAGTGGAGGGACTTAGAATTTCGGTTTGCCTTAGAGCTTGAGGCATTAACCTCCACTTATTTGACTGCTGAAGTAAACTGTTTACTTGAGCGGATGTAACAACAGGCGGCATTCTTAGTGTTACACCTCGCGGGCTAGAACAACGGGAACTTGTACTTGCTATGCTACTAAAACAAAACAATCATAAAAATATTATATCTAATTTTAAACAAAAGTAAAATTCAGGAAAAGCAATAATTCTTGTTACATCATGCAGTTACAATTTCGACAAAAGAAAAGAGACATACTCCCAAAGAGTTGTTAAAAATAAATTAATAACTTATATAACATTTCGGTAACAAGAAGTTCGAAGTAATTCGATTATTACCTTGATAAATTGCCACCGTCCTGCTTTCCTTCGTCGTAAGATCTTAATTGCCGGCTTTCATCTACAGAGCTTACTCGACACGATCGCAATCTTCGCTTAGAATTGTTTGAAGGTTTACATGAATTGTCCATTTCTGAATCATGTTCTTGAAAAGGAGGTAAATGAGCATATTCCGCATCCTCAATTTCTTCTTTTGTCGATATTTCTAAGTTCCTTTGTAACACAGATGTTTATTTTATTAATACAAACGGCGAACCTTAATAGAAATTTTAATCTAATTATTATTCATAAAAAATTTACTCAATTAATTCCTCCTTTGGGATAATGGTCGTTTGTTCGTTGTTTGATAAGGAAGATTTCAGAGAATCATATTGTTCCTTTTCTTGCCTATACAAAAGGAGATGAGGTAATGTGAAATCGAAATATATGCGTAAGCCATCTGCAACTTCTCTGCTTATATTCACTTCATTCACTGTTTTTTCTATTGTATTATTCGTTTTATTACGCTGGGGTTTTTCTGGAATATTCGTCAATTGCGTCGTAGTGAAATGCTGTACCCAGGATTCCAGAATATTTATCACAGTAGGTTGTGCAGGAAGTACAACAAGCTGAAATAAATATCGATATTTGCGTGATATATAAGTTAGATAATTTAAATTAAAAGATTAGTCATAATATAAATCATGATCTGTATAAATTTAAATAAAAAAATAAGGTAAAACGATCATAATTAGATTTTAAAATATATTTTGCATTGACATATTATAATCTGTATATCTATTAAGCTAGAAATTAATTTCTAACTTACCTTATTTTTATTAGTTATCAGGTCATAATCTTGCTCTAAAATCCGTTTTAATGTGCTGCCTATGTCAAGATCAACTCCTGGTTTTATACTAGCTCCAGACTGACTACCACCGCCACTGTCTTCATCATCACTTGTTTCGCCCATATAATCAGAACTACTTTCTGTATCTTCTTCTGTGTTTACTTCCTGTAAATTATGTATACAATGTAATTCTCATAGGTCTTGCTTTATTACTTTTGCAGTCCTCGATCATCAATGTAGTACATGATACAAAGTTTAAGTCTTTTGCATAGCACAACAACATTAATGATGTCACCTCATGACATGACACCTAATAAATTTTCTTTTACCAATATTAGTGTAGATTTTTTAATTACTGAATTAATTTCTTCTATTATTACAGTATAACCTTTCTTAAGTACGTATCTCATTGACTTTTTTTCATATTTGACACGGGAATTTAAAAAGGAGATATACCTCCGTATCGTAATCAGCATGTTGACCCGAACTACCATCCTCAGAAGATCCGGTGGTAGCCGATGTAGCTCGGCTACCACCGCTTCGTGCCCTACGACGAGGCTCTTGATGTTCTGTTTCAGTTAGACGTTCTGACATTTTGTGACTTCTCTTTTTGCGTTCGCGGCGATATAAATAAGCACCACTACTTCATTAAAAAAAGTATGTTGATTTGTAATTAATCACATTAGATTTGTATAATGTTTTGTAATAGTTTTAGGAATACATACATGTGAAGCTGCGCTTTTTGTGCTAAATCTCGTTGAAGTTGACGATTCTCTTCTGTATCTTTAAGCACATATTCCTCTGTCACGCAACGATCCCAAGATGAATTCCAACCCTTATACAATAATGACACATATTTGTTTCCTTAAAATGCTTTACACAATTCATACAATTAATTAATTTCAATCAAACTTTTTTAACTCACTTGGAAGTGTATAAGATATTCCACTGCTTTTCTACCCCTTTGATCTTTATTTACAATAACATCAAGCACCTGCAAATGATTTTATATAATTCATTATAAAATATTAAAATAATTATTTTTTTTATAACTATTCAAATTCTACAAACTTTTATACGATGACAAGGTATATTTATATATCTATCCATACAATTTATTTCTACATTTCATAAATCTTTGATACGATTTTATAACCTTAAGTTACCTCTACTTTTGCAATATGTACTTCTTTCTTTGTAAAAGGTATCAACGTTTTTCGTTAAGGCATTCAATTTGCATGTTACATTTATATTTACATATGTACAACAATACTGCTGTTAAAGATGTAAATTGAATGCAAAGTATATGTATAATATATATGTCTAGCAATACATGAAGGTACCTTCGAGTCATACAACACTTTCGCCTTCGTAGGATCTGGTTCATAGCACAACACTTTCTCTCCGTCAGAAAATTTGAATTTTGGCCCTCGCGTTGACACCATCGTAAATTTTTAATGAAATGTAAGACGTATGTATTTAAAATACATAAATTACCAGCATAACCTATACAGCGAACGGCCAGAAATAAATAACATTTGTGTATCTGATAGAAATAATGATTTTTTAAGCGATATTACTTTAATCTTTACAAATCTTTCCGTTAGCAAACCTAATTAGTTTGTTTAATTTACTGTCACCTCTAAAAGCGTCTTCCCGGCGCGATTAGCGTTGTGTATCTTTCCCTCTCCATCTGCTGAAGTTAACCGCTTCAGATTTCAGGAACGCCATAAGCTCGTATCACACCTACGCATTCGATTTCGAGATCGAGGAATGCGAACTGAGAATTTAGACCAATTTCAATCGGTTAACCGTAATCTTCATTGTTTTACTTTGATTAGAAGAATGTATTATATATATTAAATATTTTTTTAACAAAGTGATAAAATATGAAAAAATTACAGATTTTTCTATATATTTTAAATCCAAAAAGTTCGATGACGATTCCGAACTTAAATAAACAATTATTTCAATAAAAAGTAGACATGTTTTTAAAAAAATAAGATAAAATGAAAAAATTTTAATTTAAACTACAAAAATATATATATTGTATTAAATATAAATATTAGCCTTATTGAACTATTTCACATATATCACAGTCAAAGTGTTAACTCAGTAAATGTATACATTTGCTGTAGTTAACGACGTGCTCTATCTAGGTATATTTAATGTACATGTAAATCAACTAGCAATATACATTTATTAAAGTTAACACTTTAATTATGAGACTTTTTGAGTTTTTGGAAATAGAGAAAATAGAGGAAAAAAAAGAAAAAAAATTAAAAATACACAAAATTTTAATTCCTCTATTCTAAAGTGCTATTCTCTTTAAGTTCTTCGATCTGCATTTTTTACTATTTACATTACAAGTACATATGGCATTTTTCATTTATTTTCTCAGTGGATCACATGCACATTTTCAACTTGCGTAAGATTTAAAAAAGAAAGGAGAAAAATGCTCACTAATTTTATTTAAAGATCGAGAAATTCGAATGTAATGTAATAACCTAATATAAATGACAATGAAATAAAATAATTCTATAATAGCGGAACGGTAAAGCAGTGAAAGTATAATAAAACATTCGTTTTATTATAACAGCATTAATCTTTCAGGATTTTATTTTTTATCGCTACATAAATATATCATCATATATTAAAACTTAAATTATCTTTTAACTCTAAAATTGTATGTAATTTGTAACATATTTGTTTAAATAATTTCCATCTATACATATATATATCCTTTCTTTTATATTTTTTATTAAATAAATATACATATATAGTATGTATATATATATATATTTGATCCATTCATCTGTCATTATATTTCTCTGATTAAACACTAATGCCTCATAAGTTTTTGCTATAGAAACGTTTCATAAACGTTTAGAAATAAAAAGGAATCTACAAACACAATGTTTTTAATTAGATACATTATACCCAGATAGCCAAGGCTGCAGAGGCAGATTTTGAACAGAGAATGTTATCAATTTCTGTTGGCAAAAGACAACAATTTCATAAAGAATCTGTAATATCTGATGATGTCTGCAAACTGCCACCAGAAATAGGACAAAGCCTACTGACATGCTTTGCCACCAATCTGCTAGCATAGCACGTCAGTAAACTCTGTTAACTGATCCTGAGCTTGCAAAAACAGACTGCTATGAATCTGCAATAGGAATCTGATCGAATTTGCTGCCAATGTACCAAACTGCTAGCATCTTGCTATCTGGGATGTTTTCTTCGTAAAATACGCTCGAAATCTTAATTGAAATAGCTTTGGTGTAGCGAACGAATAGAAAAATCGACACTGCAATATTTATCGTCAGGCAATAATATAGCAATATTAAAACTAAAATCAAATCACGGAGCAATGAAAATGAATCGATTGCATGAACTGATAGAAATGATTGCAGATCTGTTGAATTAAGCCAATTCGTTCGACACTAGTTATTTCAAGATATTAACAATATTCAGATTTGAGCATATTTCAGCAATACGTAACGCATATTATTCATATTACACATAATTTATGTTAATCTAATCACAGAAAGCTAGTTTTGATTGTGCCACATCAATTCAATATACGTAATTTACGTAAGAATATCTATACTTATCAAACATGATTGGCACAATTACAGTATCAGAACTAATTGGGAGCACAATAAAATAATGTTCAATTAATATATATCAAAAAGATCCATTCTTAATATTACTTCTCAATTAGTGTCAGTAGTAGATGTTTATAATACGGCAAGGCAAATTAGATATTAATTAATTTTGGTAGCCTGACCATATTTTTATCAATTATATAATATACCACAGAATTGTACCACTACATTAATACATGACAAATCCATTTCTATTTATTAATTCTCTTACCCTCCTTTCTAACTAGTAGAAATGGCAATTAATAAATGGAGCTCGATTTTGTCTAAATAATTTTATATATAATCTTTCTTTCTCGCTATATGTGCTATATATATATATATAAATATCGCAATGTTTTGAAGTTTAGCATTATGGATATAACATAAGTACTACAATCACGATTGTAATAATGGCTAATTTCTGCCGTATTACACTAATAACAAGCGGTTTCTTACAAATGTAGTAAGTTTTTGCAAATTGGCAAGATTTTGCACACAATTGTTTTATACGAAATATGCGGGTATTTGTATATACACTTATACGGTAGGAAAATTTTGAGATCTTTATTTAAATGTGATATCCAACACTGATGGACTCGGGATACACATCAAATTACTTGTAATATAGCTCAAATTATCTCTCGTATAAAAACCAAAAGATTCTTGAAAGTTACGAACATCTTGAAAATATATATTCTTTTCTTTTATAAAATACTTTACATTATTACTTCTATCTACTCCATATTTTATACACAGATAACAATTTTACTATTAAGAATTTTTAACACGTTTTAAATATTTTTTAAATCTTCCAGATATATAAAACTTTCAAAAATTTTCAAGATTTTTCGAGAATTCGGTTTCAAAAGCAATTTAAACTTTTACACGTGATTGAAAATAATGTTCAACTATACGATTGTAAAAAAATTTTCAAGAAACGGACTGTCTGTCATTATTCAACATTTTCCGCTTGAAGTTTTTAGGTACTCGCGTATATTTCAATGATAATAAAAACAATGATAATCGTATAAAATATAAATACAAATAACTTTATTACAATATAATCTAGAGATAATGACTAATCTTTTATTTTACTATCGCTAAGCGAATATAATGGCCTGGTTTACACCGTGCGCTTAGCTCGCGACCTATACGATAGATATCTTTGTTTAACCTAGGTTAAACAAGAACGCCCATTGTTTAGGTCGCGGACTAAGCACATGATGTAATCGTGGCCAATATATTCGACATAAAAAGAAGAAAGCATAATGCTAAACTCCTAAGTAGAACCGTTTTATCAACATTAACGACACTACATATACGTAACATACGATTACGTTAATAGGGTATTTTTCTTTATACATAGCAATTATAAACATTATAATTTAACAAAAAGGATGCCTTTCATTGAAACAATTATTACTTATAGAATTAACATTTTTATAACAATTTTACATAAAAGAACAAATGCATAATGCATATATACAAACGAGATTCGTTTCTATTGTATAGGATTTTAAATGCAATTACAACAACGTGATTACAGATAGAAATTATTGAGATCTGCATATTATAAGTAAAAATATCTCGTTTAAATAGAATATATTACATAAAAATATCATTTGGTTCTCTTGGTCTGTATTGTGTAATATCTAAAAAAAAAAAAACGATAAAGGCGTTTTTAAAAAATGGAGGAAATTTTATAATAAATGCTGCTATGTATACCACAAGATTTTCATGATACGACTTTCTTTGGTTCATCTTTTTTTAGACAAAAATATCTCATATTTTTACCAATGCTGTAGTTTAATATAAACTACCGCATTTGACAGAAATTTGACTAATGCGGAATGCACGAAAATAGTTAAAATTATGATAGATCTATCCAACTGATTACTCTTAGGCCAGAGTTAATCACAGTGTAGCATATTATAATTTTATTTCAATATTTATAACGTGCATTATACTTTTGATGTATATATAAATAAACGAGTTCTTAATAATGTGAACATAACATAAAGGACTAAATATGTTAAAGAAGACTCTTTTTCTAATATATCAAAATTCATCATCTTTATTTTTAATAAAAAATAAAATAAAATACAAAATAAAATGAGAAAAAATACTATCTCATCTCTGGCCACATTAATTTTCAATTAGACAGTCCTATCACAGTTATGATATGACCTCTTATATGCCTAAAAATTATAAAATAATTCATCGTCACAGTTTAACAAATAATTATAATTATATATATTTGATACTGATTGCATTGTCATCTGTGTATAACGTCTGCAAAAATATTAGAAAAGATGTTCGAGGAATCTTTCCTAGTATTTTTTTAAATCGGTAAAATCATCCCTGCAGCAGTTCCGCTATTAAATACATTTTTAACTTAAAAAATATTAATTTTATTAAAAAAATTAATTTAGCATACCCCTATTTTCCAATGAATCTCTTAATGTTTGGAAAAGTTGCAATTGTTGCTCTGGCTTCAGGCTATAAACCTAAATTGAAAGATACATATGTTTTAAAAAATAATGCTTATTTCTTGTCGTATATTATAATTTATAAAACGAAGAAAAAATTAATATTGCTGAAACTTATACTATAAAGTAAATAATAATTATTTATTTAATTTACCTGCTGTAACAGCTTTTGAGGCGATGCAGTATGGATAAATGAAGAAATATAGACATTTACGAATGTTGCCATTAAATACTGACAATCAAATCTATCCATTATTCCACCATGACCAGGAATTATATCACCAAAGTCCTGCAAAGTGTAAGAAGAAAATGATAATTGTGTTAGCAATTTTTTAATTATACTAATTTACAAGTCAATTAACGTAATACTCAATTACCTTAATCTTAAACGCTCGTTTGAATCCGCTAGCAAAGAATCCTCCAAACGGACCAATTACAGAACTGAATATTGACAGCGACAGCGAATGTAAAATAAATGGATATATCGTCAAGGTAGATTTTCCATTTAACTGCACATATTGAAAAATCATTGAGCACATCCATCATGGTATGATTAAAACATTTTGTATATAAGGATCTATTACCATTCTTGATATCACTTGAAGACTGCTTGGCAATGTATACTCTTGTGGTTGGAATAAGCTCGACGGTTCGCAATCCATAGTCATTCTTCCTAGAGTTTCACTATACTCAATAGGACAGACGAAATAGCGGTACTGACACATGACGTAGGACATCTAAACAACAATATTACATTAGCACATGATAATTATGACATTATTTTAATTTTTTTAATTACCAATAATCCAAGTATGACAGTCGAAATACCACCACCAATAAAGCCCTCCCAAGTTTTCTTCGGGGACAATTTTATTAATGGTGTTCGTCCAAAAAAGAAACCAAACATATATGCCATTACATCATTTATGACAATCATACTGACAGGTACGATGAACCTGAAAACAATCGACATAATTAATAGAATAAGTAGATATTTAACTTATACAATATATAGCATAGTTTTGATAGATAATATACATACCATATCAATCCTTCGAATATATTCTGGATAATAAGATAACTCTGTGTCACAACAATAAGTAACGCGACGTGCGTCCAAGCAAATAGGGAGAACTGTTTCATATAATATTTTTTCACGAGTGAGAGTACAAACCATACGAAGCCAACAATGTAAAGACAGAATGAGATAAATCGATGGTACGTAACGAGCACACGTAGATATCCCTAAGGACAATAAAAGTTGTAGTTATTATTTACATTACACACATTACATGTGTATAAGTGTGCACACTAATTTAACATTTCCTAATATTGTTCTTATTATTTTCTCCATTCTCTATCTACATAAAATATCTTTAATAAAGAAGCCTCACACAGAATGATGAAGCCATAACAAAAGTATTGAGATAAGGCTTGTTGAGGCTTTGTTACTGATTTAAACTAATGCTATTGATGATATATAGATGCATTTTACAAATGGTCTTTTCTCTTTCTGAAAACATCACAAATAAGTAGAATAACAACGAAATTTTATACCACCATATAACTTTTAGAAATTATACGACCTTGCGAGAATCAATATTTTTTTAAATGTCACGATTCTATGTAATTCAGTAAGACTTACTGTTCGATTAATTACCACCGCAAAGTAGTCCATTAAATTTTCTCCATAGAAAAAGTAATTCGAGGTTATCAAAAAATACCATGATAAAGATCTGAACCATGGTAGACCATGGATCCTATATACAGCATATCCGATATTAATGATTTCTTCGAAGCATTTCACTTGGACAATCAACGTCTATAAAAAGAAATAAAAATATATTAATCTTTTATATATATATATATATAATATATATATACATATACATAATATATATATACATACAAATATAAAAATATCGTATTAATGAATGATATGAATATTTTGATGGAAACTTACTGTAATCATCAACGCCAATGGACCTCCATAAATAATGAGACAAAACCCAGCTATCATAAACCAAGTGAAAATGGTTCTAATTATCCAATTTCGCCAACTATAAGAAACAACGAAAAGTTCAAAAAATTCATATATGATTAAGATAAAATTATTGCATAAAAGGAGTAATATGAATATTTTACCGATCTGGAAGACCAGAGAGAACAGAACTTAAAATATGTGGGGTATGGTCAGTTCCTTGAGGTAAAGCCTTTGCTAACTCCTCTACTTCCAATTTCGCATCATCTTCGGATTCAACATCTTCTTTCTGAAGAAAAAAAAAACTATTAGTATAAATTTACTGAATGTATAATAAAAACAATTTGATTAAAAAATACCTATTTAACCCTCTGTCTGCAATCATATTTTTATTCATTTCGTCCAGTGCAAAATTTTCTATTGATTTCAAAAGCTTTAAAAAAATGTGGAAAAACTCAGGGTTATATTTTTCAACATCTCTATTAGATATTTTTCTCTATTAGATATTTTTCTATCTAATAATGTAATAAGTGGCAATTAGAGTACAATACGGTGAGTGATGAGTAAATATTTAATTAAATTTAAATTAATACATTATTAAAAAGATCATTTCGGCGCTATCTTCAGCGATGTTGTATAAAATGAAAGTACAGGGTGTCCCATGGAAATGTTGAAACTAATCAGCTGTTATTTTCGAAGGTATTCAGTTATTGAAAAAACAAAAATTGCGCTGAAAAGGGGAAAGTCTGCAATTTTTAATGAGTATAAATAAAATTTAACAAAATATTTGTGTAACAATTAATTTTATTGATGAAAAATATGCTCGTAATCCCATTTCGGAGGGTGCACCATCTGAATTTGTACAAAACACAATTTTTTTACGAAAGCTCGTAAAAACTTTTTCTAACACATCGTTTTTAATATTGCTAATAACTTTTTAAATAGCTGCTACTAAATCTGAAGCTGTTTTTCGATCTTATCTGCGATTTTACAAATAATTTTAGCGCTTGCTTGATTTTAGCATAATTTTTCATCAATAAAATTAATTGATACACAAACATTTTATTAAACTTCATTTATACTCATTAAAAATTGCAGAATTTCCTCTTTTCAGCACAATTTTTGTTCTTTCAATAACTGAATACCTTCGAAAATGACAGCTGATTAGTTTCAACACATTCCCATGGGGAATACCCTGTAGTATACATACAAACATACAATTTTTAACAAAGTAGAGGAGGGGGAAGACTGGACTTCGTTCTCCCTTATTTCGAAGAAATTTGAGAGTAAAATTTCGCTTGTGCTACAAAAAATTCAGATTGCAAATGAAGGATTAAATAAAGAAAAGAATGGAAAAACAGAATCAAAGAACAGAACATGATTGTGTTACGTGGGAATTAAATATTCGCGACAATTAAAATGCATCGAGGACACGCGAGGGCACATTTTCTAATTAAAAAAACATCGGATAAACGTCACGATTGTCGCGGGACCAGGGAGGCACGAAGGAGGGACAAAGGAACGTGACTGTGACAAGCAGACATGCAAAAGGTTAAAGGTTTCTCTCATTTTCTTCATCCTCTCGGGGGATGAGGGGTCCCCTCCAGTCTTGTGAGCCTCATGTGATTCAAAACTCGACTTCGCTCTTTAACGGAGAAATCATCGCGCCATTATATCTCCCGCTTTTTTTAACCCATGACAACCCGGATCTCTCGCTTCTCGGTTGATGACGGCTGATCTGTTCCAAAACAGTCCCCCCAATCCCCAACTCCCCTAACAATAAGAGGATTAATGCAAGTGCTGCGTGTTATGTGCCAATGAATACATATCGCGATCGCATTTACGTACTTATACTTGTTTTTTTAGCTGAGCTTGCACAGTTCAACTCTCCTCCTTTTCTTTTTGCATTGAAGAAAAAAAAAGGAAAGATGAACCGTACAAAAAATTCAACTATAATAAAGTCCATTTTTACCAATATAGATTCACTTTAATCTCGGTTTAATTTACTCCTTGTCTTTTTTAATTTTTTTTTTATTAAGACTAGGATAATAAATACAAAATAAATACAAATTAAAATATAAATTAAATCGAGTTTAAAGTCAATCTATATTAGTAGAAATAGATATAAAAAGAACATATCTCGTATTGCATGGGGTGCTTTCCATTTGGTGTCACAAGTCAAAACAAATATTGTTCTATCCATAATGTAAGTCTTCTTATATCACAGTTCTTTGTTATTCATGAAATGCTGAGAAAGATAAAAATAACATTTGTGTCAACTTGTGTCACTTTTTATCAATGTTCTTCTACCACTGTAAATTAACTTTAATCTCAGTTTAATTTACTCCTTATCTTTCTCTAATTCTTAGAACTAGAAAAAGATAAAAGTAATTAGTTAAACCGAGATATTAAAGTTAATCTATATTGGTAGAGAATTAGAGAGAGAGAAAAAGATAAAAAGTAATTAGTTAAACCAAGATTAAAGCTAATCTATATCGATAGAGAAGGCATAAATGAAAAGCGCTCGTATCATATGACACGTATACGCGAGGCGCCGCGACGCGCGGCGTCGGAGAAACGCGCGCGATGTGTTGGTAGCTGTCAAATACGTCGTATCAACAAATACCGTTTATGCTCGTTGCGCCAACGGCGCAGATCGATAGTCGTCGAGAGCATAAACGGCATAAACATTGACGGAATACGGAATATACGTACCAGAATATACAAATACTTTCCGGAAACCGCGGTATGATAGACAAGAGAGAGAGAAAGAGAGAGAGAAAGGAAAAGAGGAAAAAATTTCATTAGTTTTTTTTACCTGATCGTCGCTGACGTCTCGCGACGCCGCTGCCGACGATGTCGCGTCGCCGACGGTCGTTCTCTTACGCACCTCCGACATCGCTCCGCGATCGCCGAGGTGAAGTCCACGCGAACGCGGCGGAGAGACGTGAACTCGAGGAACGTTGAGTACGTGAGCGTGCGCACGCGACCGCGTATTTACATATTTTAAGGAGTCAGACGAGTGCGGGAGCGGACGTGACAGGCGCGCGTCGCATCACATCACATCACACACGTCGCGTCGCGTCGCGTCGCACTTGTGCCGCTTGTGCGAGGCGAACAGCGGAATAGCGGATTACGAAGGGAATGTAGTGGATAAAAGGCGACGGGAAGGAAGGGAAATTGAGCTCGGGCAGGTTCGGGATACCTCGGTTAATCAATGATAATAGTTGCAGTCATCGACGTACGAACGTACATAGATTTGTCGTGTCATCGCGGTGGAAGCGTTGAAATGTAATCATATGACACGTGAAAAGGTCTTTTCCTTTTAATCGATTAGTGCCCGTTTCCATCAATGCAGATTAATTTTATTTGTCCTTATCGGAGTCTGAGTTTACAGATTATTAATTTTAATTTTTAATCTCAGTTCACTTTTTCTAATTCTTAGAAAAATTAAAAAATGATGACGAGTAAATTGATGAACGTCATAAATCTACTCTGGTAGAAACGAGTATTATAAGGTGTTTTAATTTATAATACGATTTTTAGGGCGCAAAATCTGTATCATTTGTCTTGTAATGAAGAAATAACGTTTACACTTTATTATGTATTATATTATACTTACAGCTTTCTCCGTATTTTATTTATATTATATTTTTAATATATAGAATGTATAACTATATCTACTTATTTTTCTTCTATATTTTTACTTTACATTTATATTTTACGCGATTACATTTACATTGGAAATTAGAGGCGAAGAATGGCGGAAAGAGTAACAAAAGAAAGCTATTATTAAAAATAAAGAATTAACAAAAGGGAGCTATATTATTCTTAAATAATTTTAACTGAAATACATCACGTTTCAATTTATAAAAAGAAGTATTTCAGTTACAACTTCATGAATAGGCTTGTTCTTTTTAACTGAACTTCTTGCACGGTTTAGGATTTCTCTTTTTCTCTCCAATGTAGAGAGAAAAGGAAGATGAACCCAAACAAGAACTTTGCTAAAAAGAACAGACTTAATCATTCGCCATGATTCACCACTGCTGTCGTAAACAAATTCGCTAATACGGCGATACGTGACCTACATTTTAATTTAAATTCCAAAGTCCGAAAATGAAGAAGCGTGACTAAATATCGAGCAAAACTGAAAATAAACTACGGAACACTTTTATTTATTGCTAAGAGTAAGAGTGGAGTCTGCTCTCGTCGCGTTATAGGTTAAGTTCAAGTGGAGAATTAAAGGGAAAGGAACGAACGTGTCTTCACGTGTTCAGGATGACGTTACCCGGCATCGGGGTGTTTGGTACAGGCAGCATCGTCAGGATCATTATACCCTTCCTGAGAGAGAAAGGCTTCAGAATCGAAGCTATATGGGGTCGTACGCTGGCTGAAGTTTCGGAAGTAGCAAACGATCTCCAAATACCGTTTCACACAAGCCGTATAGACGATGTTCTTCTGAGGAAGGACGTGGACCTGATCTTCATAATGTGCTCGCCGAGCTTGCATTCCCAGATCGCTGTCAAAGCCCTAGGCATAGGGAAACACGTCGTATGTGATAAGCCTGCAGGTCTGAGCCAAAGTGAGGCCTTGAAGATGGTACGGGCAGCACAGTATTATCCTTCGCTGATCAGCATAGTCAATCACAGCCTAAGATTTTTGCCAGCCTTCGTGCACATGAAGAAAGCATTGGAAGATGGATATTTGGGTGGACCTGTAACAGTCATAGAAGTGCGAGTACACATGGGCAGTTTATTGCACAATGGTAAACACAGAGAAATCAAATGCAAGACTTATACACACTTAAATTAATATAAGAAATTATTTTATTTTAAATTTAATCACTTTGGCTGATAAAGATAAATATAAACTGTTGATGATATTCTGAGTTATATCACTTTTGAATTATTCTGTATTTATTATAATTTTATAGGATATCAAAATCATTACAACTCAAAATGGATATAGTTTTTAAAGGATTATGATAAAATAAAAATGATATTTGCTTGTGTTTCTAAGAGTATACTCTCTCTTTTTACTGATATTATTTGATTAGTCAATAATTTTCTGTTCAGTTGAAAAATAGTTTTCTCTTTCCTGAAAAACTTAATTTTTTGTGACTTTTTGAAGTAAAGAATGATATAAAAATTTTTAAATTGTTAATTTTAAACAATGTTAGAAACAAAAGATATTTTTTAAAACTGAACTAATTTATAATAAAATAACATAAAAATTGTTTTTTTTTATTATAAAATATTTTCTTTTATGTATATATATCTATAATGGAGAAATTCGGAAAATATAATTTCTTATAATTAACTAAAGAAATGATTAATTAAAGAATTTGCATAAAATATTGGATTAGCATTTAAATCACAATTTAATGTGTTTGGTAATTATTTCAGGATATGATTGGTTGTGTGACGACACAATGGGTGGAGGAATCTTGGCATTGGTGGGCAGTCATGTTATAGATTTGATTTTTCATTTGATGGGTCAACGAGCTTCGAGGGTGCACGCTGTTGTGAGAACGTTTACCCAAACAACCAAATATATTAATGGGATAAGGCACGTCACGTCACCAGATTTCTGTAGCTTTCAAATGGAGTTAAGTGGTGGTACTTTAGTAACAGCTACTCTAAGCAATCATTTGCAAGGTCAGCTCTCCCAAGAGGTGCTGATATGCGGAGGTGGGAATCATCTGATTGTTCGAGGCGGAGATCTATACGGATGTCGCGGTGAACAAGAGGAAATCTTGTATCGTGACACGGACGATTTACAAGGAATATCCTTACCGATCGCGGACTCCATACCCAGGCCTTACATCAAAGGACTTAGGAAGATGATCGCGGCGCTGAGAGAAGCCTTTCAATCTGTGGAGGATAAAAGAGGATGGATTAAAGAACCAGTGTTCTCCGCTTCTACATTCGAAGATGGCCTTTACGTGCAAGCGGTTATTGACGCGCTGCGACAGAGTAACAAACAACGTGGATGGGCGAAAGTTAACATTCTGACGGAAGAGCCGGATCCAAATCCTTTGTTGAGCGCTGCTGTCAGAGCTACAGCCATCTCAATATAAGAGTCTGCTTTGCAAAAGCTTTTCATTGTTTATGAAAAACTTTGCTATACTGCTATATATATTCAATATACATAAAAATTGTACCGATACGTTAATTACGAGAAATAATATTTAAGGCAGCTATCATCAAGTTTTATTTTTCTATCATTTAATTAATTTATGATTACTTATGTAATCTTTTTGCACAAAAAAAACATTAATGTATAATTTTATTTATCTCTATTGTACATACATATATATATATACACATACCTATGTATGAAAATATTTATATTTATATTTATAAACACTGGTTGTGCTTAAAGAAATAAGTATATTGATTCATAAATGTATAATGTACAAAGATGAAAAATTAAAAATGTTATAAAAAAATAAAAATTACATAGTGCAAAACATTTTAATTATACATCTTTATTTTTTTATGCTGTATATGTCTGATTATAATAAATATTTGTATTAATCATCTAATCATAAATTCATTTATATTTGATATTTGTGTAAATCATCTAATTGCCTGAAATGGCATATTGCATTCCTACTGGCTTTCTTACCCCACGATTATAACTATCGAGTATTTCCCGCGCAGTCAGTGTGAATTCGAAGATGGCAGGTGACTGTGTTGTTGACAAAGATGAGCCCATGGAGATTGAAATTTTACCGTCCACAAGCAACAGTAATGTGAAGATTAAAGAGAAAGATGACAAATCTGCAAATTTACCATGGTACGTTTTATTTCTGTAACGGAATATTAATTTCTAGCCTTCGATTGCCGTGTTATTGCTTGAGCTTAGGTTATCTTTTTGTCTTCCTAGATCTTGCAATTTTATATAGTAACATATTTAAATCTGGATAGAGGTAGTTTGAAAAACATAATTATGAATAAGAGAAATAAAGAAAAACTTTAGAAGAATATTCTAATTCATTTTGAATTGGTATTTAGTTTTTATGTTTAGACATTGAGAGAGCATAATAATAGGTCTGTTCTTTTCAGCTGAACTTCTTGCATAGTTTATCTTTTCTTTTTGTCTTTGAAGAAAAAAAGAAAAGATGAACTATATAAGAAATTCAATTAAAAAAAAGAACAGATCAAATTTTTTTTATATTGATAGCAGTATTGATTAATTGTATGAAGATTCTTTCAGCTGTTATCCTGTGAATAATATAAACATAAGAATGTTATCAATTATAATACTAATAATATTTATAATATCAATAGTTATATTTATATAACAACATTATTAATTATTTAAATATGAGAATGTTATTATTAGTTATTTTCATTTAGGATTGAGAAATATCGGCCTCACGTCTTTTCTGATATTGTTGGCAACGAGGATACTGTATCAAGATTATCTGTTTTTGCTCAGCATGGAAATACTCCAAATATCATCATCGCCGGCCCACCCGGAGTCGGCAAAACTACCACGATTTTATGTTTGGCTCGTACCTTATTAGGACCAGCATTTAAAGAAGCCGTACTTGAACTAAATGCTTCGAATGAGAGAGGGATAGATGTAGTTAGAAATAAAATAAAAATGTTTGCTCAGAAAAAGGTAAAGATATTTTATAAGAAACTGGAGTTTTTTCTTTAAATTTCATATTTTAGAAATTTTGAATATGATTATTTTAACTTGCAGGTGAATCTTCCAAAAGGAAAGCATAAAATCATTATTTTAGATGAAGCTGACAGTATGACTAACGGCGCACAACAAGCATTACGCCGAACAATGGAAATTTACAGCCACACAACCAGATTTGCTCTAGCGTGCAATAATACAGAGGAGGTTATTGAACCTATACAATCACGATGTGCTATGTTAAGATATGGAAAGTTAACGGATGCCGAAGTCTTAGCCAAAGTTCTTGAAGTCTGCGAAAAAGAGAATGTAATTAAAATAGAACAAACAGAAATTCTAACTTGATTTACAGAATTACTTATCTCTTACTACTACTTGGCAGGTTTCTTATACAGATGACGGCATGGAAGCGATAATATTTACAGCTCAAGGAGACATGAGACAAGCTCTAAACAATCTGCAATCTACATACAATGGATTTAATCATGTAAATGCAGAAAATGTATTTAAAGTCTGTGATGAGCCTCATCCTTTAATTGTCAAAGACATGTTGGATGACTGCATAAAGGGAGATGTTTCTAAAGCATGCTCGGTAAAATTATACGCGCATTAATAGTAATATGCTTATTCAAATATACATATATATTGTTAGCTTTTTACAATTATATTTCTTATAGGTAATGGATCATTTTTGGAAAATGGGTTATTCTGCGGAAGACATAATCAGTAACGTATTTAAAGTTTGTAAAAATCATACTATGGATGAGAGATTAAAATTGAAATTTGTTAAGGTAAAAATTGCATGTTACAGTTTTGATTAATGATGATGTATAATATTATATTCATTTTTATATACTTTACAAATATTTTTAATATTTGCAGGAAATTGGAATAACACATATGGGAATAGTAGAAGGTATTAACAGTTTATTACAGTTACACGCTCTGGTGGCAAGACTTTGCCGCGCATGTACGTCGAAATAATTATGTAAAACGTTTCTACCTTATTGTCCTTTAATAAATATATTTTCTATATTTTTTCTATGTATTTTTTAAATTTATGATTCCTCTTTTAATAAATCTGTCGGGTTTAGAAAAACCTCGACAAAATTATTTTCCTAGAAAATCTGTTTATTTGTGATACTAAAGTATAAACACATGATACAGTTCGTTAAGTCTAAATAGTGCTATATATGTTCAACATGTTAATGCACAGTACGTTAGAAGTGGCGACAAGACTAGTAAATTTAAGAAAGAAAATTTTATTTCTACTTAAAGTTAACTAATTTTTGCCTTTATAACGTAATGTTACGTTATGAGACAAGTATTTTTCAATACACATTGTGAAATATATTGTACTCAAAATTTTTTCTCTTGATTATTTCAAAGATAAATCATTACAATAACTTTGTACATTTATACACTTAACTATGTAGTAAAAATATTTAATTAGCAAATAATTAATTTTACGAAATTGCAATATATTGAGTTTATGTATCATCTTTACATAGAATTGCATTAGAAAATATTACAAAACCGGGTAATAAATTATTAAATAATTACAACAAAAAAATTTATGCGCTTATTGCCCGGTTTACAAGTATATAAATGCATTCATGATCCTTGCGTTAAGGAAAATAACATGTAATATAATGACTCGAGCAAAGATTATATTGGAAATTGAAACAGAAGACGATACGCGATAATTGAAATATATACTGTACTTTCTATTTCTATTTGCTTCCTGGATAATTTTCGATTTGACAAAATTTGTCTAACGTATTTAGTTACTTTTGTAAGAGAGATTACGAAAGCAAATAATCTGCCACATAGTTGATCACATATGTAAACACATGTAAAATGTACAATCAGTGACAGACAGGAAGACCAGCAATTATATCTGCTACGATTTAATAATTTATTATAATTTTTGTGTTATGAAAAGATATTAATGAATTAAGCTAAGAATGTGCTAACAGAAAATATTGATTGACTATTTATTACTTTAATTAAAAAAGAAATATTGTAGATGTTAATTTCAAGCACTTCCATCTGTTAAAAAATCGAAGAATCTCTTGAAGGGCCTTGAAAAAATATTGTTATTTTCATCAATTAATAGAATTTTTTAGAAGTGAAAATGAAAGAATATATTATAATATACATTTAAAGTATAAAGTCTTATATTAGAGATCCGGTTTTTTGCATTTATCTCTGTTCAAAGTTGAGTTCTATCCGATAATTTATGCAATTTATCAGTCTTATGTTTTTATCATTTTCTCAAGCGAGATAAATATCTCGTTTTAGGAAATGAGCGTGTAAGATTTTATAGAGAGAGACGAGCTAAGATAAACTTCGTTATAAACATTGATCTTAAATTCTATCCTTGCGACATAATGCGCTCCTGATATGACATACCATAATTATTATACTATAAATATATTTTATATCATACACTTAGAACTAATCAATGTAGAATGCGTTAGTCATTGAATGGATAAAGCAGGCGCATAGATTGAATTCTATCTTTAACGCATTGCCAGTTTGTAATGTAATCAATTCCAAATTGAACGTCTTAAGAATCTATTAGATAAAACTTTCATACATCGTTTTTTCTATTTATTATTAATAATATCAACATTACTTTCGTTCTTTTTCTCGCAATTTGCGATAACGTCAACGCTGTGCTTTCAAAATTTCTAGCTATCTCGAAAACTATTTCTGTTTATCCTCCCTTTTTTCTCTCTTTCGTTCTCTCGCCTGAGAAATGCCCGTAAATTCCCAAGGTTCAACACCACTTCTCCATTGGCACGGACGTTAAGTGCGCTCTTGGCTTAGGAGAGGGCCATCGCAGGGCGCTTTGACATGATTCTGCCCTGGAAGGCGTCCTTGGGGGTGGCTGCGGTGGACTGGCATGAGACTCCTGGGAGTTCCCGTTCCCGTTCCCGTTCCCGTTCATCTCAGGCCGCGATGCAGTCTTTTCCATGGGTGGATCACCTCGGTGGTTTCTCTTCGTCGGCTTTCGCGCTACATCATGCTGCGGCGCGGCTGGCGGTGCACTTTCTACGGACTGAAGACTTGCTGCGCGATGCAGGGAGAGCCGCAATGGTTTCTTCGGTGGTGCCGGACGAGTTTTCGCCTCTTGGGAACTATACACCGCCGATACTTCTGAAGTCTCCGACGCGCGGGACTGGGAATCCTAAATACGAGATGAGAGACAAAAGTACCATATAGGTGAATAAAATTTGGGGCGAAGTAGGTAAGTATAGTATACTTTGTAAAATATTAAACATTATTTATTATTATTAAGTATAAAGCATAATATACTTTGTGAAATACTTTTTGTTTAATTTGTTTTATTTTGTCTACTTATTATAAAATAATAAATAATAATAATCTCATTTTTAGACATATGTGAGAACACAATCGATAAACTGTGTGGTATATATGTATGTCAAGTACATATAGCATATTTAGTGATTCAAGATTGAATTATTTAAGCATTTTAAGATCTAGCTTCGACATAGCTTGATCTAGGTCGAAAACTAGGATAATCTAGTTTATCGATTATAAAATAATAACTATTTAGTTTTAGCAATTTCCCATTTGTATGCTACGTCATTGTGCAAGCGATATAGGTACCTGCAAACGATAGTAAGTAGGTTCGGAATCAAACTCCAGGGATTGTAATTGTGAGCCACTCTTGCGACTTTTGTGCAAATGTTCCATGGCAGACTCAACACGCGGCGATCTTCGACACTGCATCTGCATTGGCGATTGTTTGCAGTCGAGACTGGCCGTCGACCTGGCTAACTGGAGTCCTTGATGTTTTTGTCGATTCCGGGACTTATGATGACCGTTCGCCACCCCATCGGACGAAAAGTCGAGCTCGCGCTGGTTCCTCGAATCCGTTAGGCGCCTGGACTGATCGCTGTGTCTACTTCGGACGGTCGGCAGGCTCTGCCGCAGTTCCGTACAGCTTCTTACATTGAGACCAGGTAGATTTGCCACAAGTGCCGTCACTTGAGGTCCCTTTTGGAAAACCTACGACATAAATTTGACAAAACTGAACTTCCACATCAATGTAAATTTTTACTCAAGATATCAACTATTTTAATATTGCTAAAAGAAATTTTTACTCAAGACATCAGCTATCTTACATTAGTAATATTTATCATGATGCAATAAATACATGGTTTGATATTATTTATTTATAACCTTCTGTGCGGTTTTTATGAAGTTGTTCTCTTTTGATATAATTTTTTTTTAAATAACAATGTATAATAAATACTTAAATTTATTATACAATGTATAATAAATATATTTATATGATAGAATTAAAATTTTGAGATCGATCGAAACGTGACTGAACGAATCTCCGTCTGTCAACTCAGATACTTCTCTCGAAGAGACAAGGTGTGTTAATTTATCTCGATCCTGAATGTGTCAGCGTTACCTGCACATGTTCCTGACGACTTGGCGGTGGATCTTCAGTGGGAACTTCGGTTCTGCTCGGCGCCAGAAGATCTCTGACCTGCTCCTCGAGGTAACCGATTCTATGCGTCAGCCTGAGATTATCAGAGCGCAGGGTACGCAACGCTGCAAGGGATTCTCCTTTTCGAAGGACCACTATTTGTGCGGCGTCGGGCGCGACAGCCAGAAGACGTGCCAGGTCGCTCCTGCCTGCTCCTACTACGAGTTTTCCGTTCACTTCTAAGATCCTAAAAGAAATGTTGACCAATAAGTCGTGCATGACTGCGCACGTGTTCTATTTAAATCTCGGACGACTTAGATTATCTATAATTTGAATTTTAAGACTCTAATAACAAGATAGAATTTTATTTATGATTTAATGCGTCGCGAAAAAATTTGAAGTACCGTTACAAGAGTACTGTTAAATATGAAAACATAATTATTTAAATATAATATAATGTGTGTAATTAAAATGTAATATTATTATATATAAATTAAAGTATGGCATATAAAGTTATAGATAAAATTACGTCCTAAATTCTGTTGTGAATTGTCTAAACCACATTAAACGACCTATAATTCATTTTAGAATTTAAAACAGAATTTTATTTGTAATTTTATATGTAATACATAAAACATTTGAATATATTTAGGATACGTACACATTAATGTAACATACACATAATTTTATTTTAAAATTTAATTCATTGGGCTAACAATTACTATGAAATCTGATATTATTACTTCACATTCTATGTAATCAAATTATAAAGCGAAATTATACGCGGGATTAGAACTTAATGATGCATACCAAATAGAAATGTGTGGGAACTGGAGAAAGATTATGCCCGCAAAGCGAAGTACGCATATTATCTTCAGTTATTCCATGAGAAGCAAGATTTGAGCTAAAAATTCCGATTAACTTTGATATTAAAAGAATCTTATTTTTCATTTAAGAGCTTGATTTTATTCAATAGAATGAATAGAATTTAATCCTTGTTACTAATCGTCGGGATATTCAACATCAAAAATTAACGAACAATCAAAAAAAGAATATATTAAAAAGAAGAATCGAATATTTACTGAAGAAAAATCGACTTTACGTTAAGGAATATATTTTAAAAATTTGTCCAATGTAATTTTAACATCAGATAGAAATTTAATTTTAAATATCCAAAGTTAATATGCTAATAATATTAATTTGTACATTCCACTGAGTTTATTTTATATAATTACGCAACTAAACATGGTTCAGAGTATGTGTACAAGCTCACTCGAAAATAAGCCTCTCAAATCAAAGCCTTGAACCAAAAAGTTCAACGCTCATTAATTTATGCGATTTTTGAGCGACTGATGTAGGCAGGTAACTTCAGAATACCGCCGGTCGTACAATGAATTCCCTTGAGCGGGTATACTGGTGGAAAATGGTAGAAGTAGAAGGTGGGGTCATGTGAAGTCGCGAGTGCAATTAACGGGGGCACACGGCGAACTTCCGGTGCCGCTTCACGCTACAGCGACCTGTTGGGAACCGAATGTCAAGATTGCCGCATTGTTCTTCCCCGATAGCCACGTTACGTAGTACTACCATACCGTCATGCACAAACACTATGATTCCCCGACACTCTTCCTTTACCCGTTCCGTAACTAACAGGGCTGTGTGCTCGAATTAATAGATTTCCTTGAATTCCGATTTTTCCACTCTCTAAATTCTTTGGAGTGGAATCTAACTTTAAAGAGTGAAAATTGAGCCAGTCTTGAAAAAGAATGGCTCAATTAATCGATCTTTAGTGTGAGATTTTATTCTTCAAAACAATTCACTTTAAAAGTTAGAGAATAGGTAATCTCTCTAAAACATTTAAAGTAAATCTCATTCTAAAGAGTGAACTACTCTCACTCTTAAAGATTAAAAATTGATCAGTAGTGAAAAGAATGGGCTATGAGCCAGTTATAACAAAGAATATTTAATAAAATTTCTTACATACATGTATACATGCAAACGAACGATTTTAAATATGGACCACATGTCATTGACACAACTGATTTCTGTACTGGACGTTATATTTTAGCTAAATCTTCCGATAACTTTATAAATTTGTTTATTTTGCATTGAAAATGACCCGATCGGGGTCGAAACGTTCGTTTGCATGTATACATGTATGTAAGAAATTTTATTAAATATTCTTTGTTATAACTGGTTCATAGCCCATTCTTTTCACTACTGATTTATTCTGATTGAGCCATATAGATAATTTATATTAAAAATTGAGTCACTCTTTTTCAAGACTGGCTCAATTCTCACTCTTTAGAGTGAAATTTCACTCAAAAAAATAGAGGATTCCTTTCAGACCATTCAATCGAATTCGAACGATGATTTCTATGGAAAGTAGTGGCAGGATCACAAATTGTTTTTCGTTCACAAATGTAATTCGGAAGCTTTCGAATCACGAGAGTGTTACGCAGCTTCATGAATCATCGGGAAACGACGTATTGTTCCAAAGCGTAAACTAGAAAGAACGGCGTAATGTCAGACGTCGATGGAAACAGGGCTTTTTCCTTTCTTGTTAGATGATTAAAGAACGCGCAAAATGGAACGGTTTATCCTAGCTCTCACAGTTACGTGTACGACCCTCTCTCTTCTTTCACAGAAACGCGGTGGAGTATCCTTATCCGTGTTGTAACATTTCCGAGAGTAGTAAAACAAAACAGTCGACGCGACGCTCGATTTACAGTTCCGCGCACGGACAGTTTCATTGGTGCTGTCAATATGTTTGATTGACTTTATAAACCTTAAACTTCGAAAGTATATATCTCGACCCGTTTCCAAATAAAGACGTATTTACATTTTCCGGACAAAAAATTGAACGTCGTTTCTCTTTGCAGTTTTTGGAATGTTAACATTCAATTAATTTTTATTCTTTGAAATTCTAATGTTCGTTTTATTTTCCACTAATATCAGTGGAATAGAAAATTTTATTTACTTTATAATTTATATGTGCCTTGATTATATGTAATTGTTGAAGAATATTTTGAAATATATATAAAATATCTTTGAAGTATATACCTTTGTCTTCGAAAAATAAAATGTTTAATATATATCTATTTAACAGTTTATTTTAATTATTAATCAAGAGAAAAAATAATCAGAGTGAAAAATTATTGTGTAATTTAATGTTACATAATAATGAAAATACAAAATACTAAAATACTTGGATAAACTTTACAAATATACAGGGTGTTTCCAAATTAAATCGCAAAACTTCGGGAGCGTGTAGAGGAGTAAAAAACTAAGAAAAAAAGTCCTAATTCCTTAATCAACGTTGAGTTTTCCTTAGTGAAAATTCGATTAAACTCTTCTCTTTGTTATTTTTTAATTCTCAACGTTAAATAACTTACAATTAACGATAAGAATTAAATTCCGTTAAAGTATAAGATCCACTAAAGATTCTAAATGCAAAATAAAATTTTTTTAATATTAAAACTTTTTTCCGAAATTTTGAATTTAAACCTCTTTTGAAATTCGATGGATTTATCAGGCAAAGGATTAAAAATTTGGATTAAAACATCAGAAATATATAATCGCTTTTATATTTGACAAAAAATGTATTTCTAAAATTCTAGCTCGAGATTGCAGATCTATCATCGAAGTTTTCGATATGCGAACAGGATAAAACAAATAAATAAACGTGGAAAAGATATCGTTACGTGAGGCGAATAAACGAAATTTACGAATTTCATGTTAGAACGCTATCCTTAGCCATCAGACTTTCAACGAGGCGCAACCAGGTGCAGCTACACGATGTTTATTCGATGACTCGCGAATTCCAAACATGTTGCAGTGCACAACAATACGAACCTGTCTCCCTTACAAAGACCGGAATCCTCCACGGCCCAATCGACGTAGAGACCAATTGCATCGTCCCTAGGACCGGCTCCAAAACGGGGACTTTTCGGATCCGCGCTGACTTCTACCGCGTGAATCGTGACTTGCGTCGAACCAGAAATGCAACTGCAAACAAGACGATGAACTTAAAAATTGATCAAAAAACATGGCAAATTATGGTCAGTAAAATGTCTTCTGGTGAGATTCAGAAGAGAATAAATAATATGTAAAATTCAATTACAAAGATGTCAAACGACAAAAAAATCGTTATAAAAAAGTGAAAAGTTCGACTAAATTCTTGCAAAAAGTTAAATTTTTAATTGAACGAAAAATTTACATTCTTGTACTAAATACTACATTCGTATGTACATTGAAAATATGCAGAAAGATATTCTTTTATTTTAAACATCAATCAATTCTTGTTGCTTCGTAAGTAGAACAAACAAAGTTTATTATCCCGAGTTTATATGATGTTACAACAAGTTGAATTGCATGATAACAATTAATTAACTGTCAAGTAAAACGTATGCGGAAATATGAACAACAAAATAAAATAAAGAATGTGTACCTAAATATTGTATCATTCTTTTGTTTTTCTTGAGTTTCGGCTAGTTCCAAAGCGGTTTGCAGAGCTCTGCTTTCCTCATGAAGAGTTAGAAGTTCAAGCTCCTCGCGACCCAGTCTGTACTCCAATTCTGCTTGCTGTATTCGAACATCGATGTTGCTGAAATCAGTGTTGCGTATATTTAAAATACATTTATATACATTACAAAACTGAAGAATAACTGAAGAATAAATGATAATTTTAATAAATGCTTCTCAACCTGCATTTATTATAAATTTGTTGTATCACGCTTCTCATATTAGACATTCTTTTAATATAAAAACTAGCTCTTTTTATTTAAGAACACACAATTATTTTTATTGCTATTGTGAATCAATGTTTAATTAAAGAAAGTTTTCCATCAAATTTCCTGGATGAAAGTTAGATATTCATTTGAAATTTTGAAAAAATAAAATCTGAAATAAATTATTTTTTGTTTAATTTTATATTTCGTAAATATTTGTAAATTACATTCAATAAACTTCTTTCTCTCTATATAGTCCCTTTACTATAAATTCTTTCAATTATTTCACGCATACAAAGTCAATATAAGACCTTATTTCTTAAACATTTATTAGAATAATTTATTATAGTCTAGAATAAATTTCGAATTAATTTTATATTGTAAAAATTGAAATATATTGAAATATTGTACCAACAAATAATTAGAGGAAAAAAAATCTTCTAAGAAAATAACTTATTATTTAAGTTGTTCTCTTCCCTATCTTTATTCAGTTACCGTAATGTATCTAATAACTAACTTTAATCAAGCAAATTAGTAACTAAAGATATAAATTTAATAAATTAACACACTTTGGATCGATTACTTAAACATCAACCATCCTGACCATTTTGATAATTATCAGTTGAGCATCAGATAAAGTGATTATACGTCGGCCCTATATACGCAGTGCAATAATATTCCATTAAAGCGTATTGCGATAATTATGTTGACAAGTTCGACTTTTTGTCTATACTGTCCTATAGACTTTGCATGTAGATTCCTCCGCGCTGCTGTGTTTATGGCATACGTTCGTATAGGTATCGGTAATCGCGATTTACGATAAACGCGGCCGAATGAGCCCGCGGCGATCTCCCTCGTACTTACTCCGTGATATCGAGACGTTCGAGCGCGAGCTTCAAGTTCTTAATGGCCAGACGCTTATTGTCGGCGTCCCGTCGCAGCCTTTGAAGCCGCTCCTCGGCCGCTTTCCTGTCGGCCTCGGTCAAGGGTGGCGCGCCGTTGCGTAATGCCAGTCTGCCGCTCAGTGTGTTGCAAAGCTGGCCCTTGAGCCTGGAAAAAATAACGAGAGGCACGAATGCCGTGACTCGAAGGAAAACACCTTCGCTACCTGCGGCTTCGATCTTGAAACGCACGTTGAAACCCGAAGTTGATTTTTTTTTCTATCGCTGGAAATATCTGGGGTTATTTAATCTTATCTTTCACAAAAAGAAAATCGCGCTTCTCGATTTCTTAATTTTGTAGAATTTAATATAGAATACTTTGTTTGTACCGTATATTTTATTTTAATAAGAATGTTTTTTTACGAATAAACTAAATTTAAGCTATTCTAACGAGCATTAAAATAAATAAATGTTAGTGTTATTAAAAGCTTAATATTTAAAATTTTTGCCATTTCGTGCAATAATTGGATCATGTCCGCTAATTCATTAATTGTCCACTAACTGGTACATTCATCTTACTCCAGAAAAAAACAGAAAGTTTTGGTGTTGGTATGTCGAACGGTATGAAATATTCAAAGAATATTTCCTCCGCAAAAAGCGAGCGAATTGAAAAAGGTTAAAACAGAATATTAATGACGTTTAATATTTTTCACTACAATTCTCCTCTGAGATGATTCATTTATGCATATTTATAACGACGAAAGCTAAGAAATTGATTCAACAAATTAGTTCAGAAAAGCCTTAACGAACATGCTATTTCTAAGTAGGAATTTTAGATCGCGATTAAATTTATGAAAATCCAACTCTTGCATTTCTCTAAAGGAATATCAGGTCTCATTACCCATCGCTCATTTGTTATTCTCTTGTGTGCGATCATTATAATAAAGGAATGGGACGTGATCAATAGCCCTCTTTCAGCCGTATCTCAAGGCTGTAATCAAGTAATTACTCACGTCTGTATGATGTTTTCTTTGTCGCGTAGAGCTACGCGAAGGGCATCCAATTCTTTGTAATGATCTCTGTTCCGGTGACCAGCGGGGGACGGGACACCCCCGGAAATACTGCCGCCTTTCTTCCGCCTTGGTGTCGTCGATAACGACACCTCTATACTGGCCATCTGCGATAGATATATAATTAAAAGTTAATGAGCCATAACTATATAATGGCAAGGTTCGATATCTCAACATCAATTTGCATTTGCCTAAATTCGCACGCCATTGTTCAATTTGCGTCCCCTGACGTTAACTTAATTAAGTATATTTTATTTTCTTATATATTATAGTGCAATTAAATTATTATTATTAAATTATTATAATTAAATATTACTATCATTTTCTTATTATCCAATATATTTAATTAATATCTTTTATATATTATTAACATCACTAATATAACAAAAGATCTTTAATAAATTTTATATCTGGTTGCAGATATTTATTTCTAGCTTAAAATGTATCAGTTAAAGTTTTGATCGACATTTTTATTTAATAATGACAACTTTATTATTGTCGTATATATAGGAACGTTTGCGTTAAAAAAACTAATGAAACACTACGAGTTTTGGTATTTTCCAGGATAGCAAGTTTAACTGCTTTTCTGAAACATAGCTCGAGGAGAGTAACTATCATCTTCTTGATAGAATGGATGCATTATACATACATAGTCGATTTTCTCACATGTGCGAACAAGCATTGCAATTTACTTAACGACGAAGGGCATAGGTCCCCATAGGACGACGTCGTGAATAATTTCTTGGGTATGAATATTTATAAACGATCGAGCTTGTAGAAAATTATAATTCTGTCGTTACCCGGTATATCCGTTGTTTCCCGCTGCGAGCATTTATAAAAAAATTGTAATAAGACGGAAAGCTTTATTGCGATGCAAATCGAATAATATCCACACTGACATTACGATGTAGCCTTTTGCAATTAGAAAAGAAACGATGATTCCCTATGGAAATGTTAATGTAAAGTTGCTGCAAATAAATGAACTTTGAATAAATTGTGTCACGCACATGCAGGAAAAATGAGAATGCAGCAAATTGAGGGTGTGTCAACAAAATCATGTAACATAAAATATTATATGAGAGAGAGATATTTAATATATTAATGTAAAGAAATGTTGTTCAATCGCTAAATCATAAGAAATTAATAAACATTTGCGCACTTTTTAAACTCTTCATTTTTTTGTAACATATATTATAATAGGTTTATTTTTTATTCCTGCACTAGATTGCACTAAAATTCTCTTTCTCATTTTCAACTATATCAAACATATATTTATCTCATTTTAAGTTCCAAAAATGTATACTAGTTCAGCCATAGAAAACAGATCTAATTTCGAGGATTACGAATTAGTGGAATTTAATTAGGAATTTTTAGGAATTAATTAAGAATTAATTACGAATATTAACGTAACAGAAGTTATGTAAGATAATGCGTTCTCGAGAGAAAAAGAAAGTAAAATGTCGACGAACTCTTCCTATTCGTGTAGTGCTCGTTTCTAGCTTCTCTGTTCGCTCTTCACGTATCATTCGACAGCATCCACGGAGATGCTGGCGAGAAACGCGGCGCAACTATCAATTATTCGGATTCCGAGGTGCGCCCATCATCCTCGTCGCGGTCCTTTATTAAGCCTCTCCTTCAAAGTTACCCCCTTTACTTCCTTTTTTTCTCAACGTTCATAGCGCGCGCTCGAACATCGGCTTGCGAAAGGCAAAAGCGATGGACTTTGCGGGGGAGGATCGGCGCGCACACGGCATGAATACGAATTTATCGTTCCATTAAACCTATGATTTGCGACGACGGTCGGGACGGGATGTCTCGGCCTTAATGGGCTTCCACCGTCGGTACTGCACACGACGGCAATCTCCATGATGGTCCTTGAGAAGACGGCACATACGGGCACTGTCTCGCCAGCCGTCGCCAATGCTGGTCCCCGTAGTCTGCGCCAACGAGGGGTCCAAGGACCGATATGAAGCTCGCAAGCGAGCGAGCTGTGTCGCGGATTGGACCACCAGCTAGGCTTGTGTATGTACAGAGAATCAACTACGAACTGGATGTCTCCGCGCGATCGACGTCGAAGATATTCCCTCACGATTTGCCTTGTCACGTTTGTGCTTTTCTTTGTGCGATTTACGAACGACTAATTAATCAACGTAAAAAATCAGAAAATACTCTGATTTCCCAATTTCCGTGACAAGCTTTATGTTATATCCGCGAAAATTATCGTGTATCCAGAATCAAGAAATTATCTTTTTTGTCTTTTTGAAACGTGTTTTTTTGTCATTTGTGTCACAATATCGTGCATTTTACGTGAGGAAGAAATTCTTGGTCAAGTACTTTTATTTTATACCACAAAAATTATCGCGCATGCACGGAAAGAACTATTTTGCTAAAGTATATCTAAACATTTAGCTAAATATAGATTTCAAAATAATTTTGTTGAACCCAAAATAATTATGGAAAATAATTATAGAAAACTCAAACATTGCTGCAAAAAATTTTGACATTCTAACAACAGCTTGAGCATTCTACATAATTATTTTGATTCAAACAAAATTATTTTCAGTTCTATACCTAACTAAATTTTTAAATATTTTAGCAAAACATCCTTTATGTGTGCAGAGAATTAGGAAATTATCTCTCCTGTTTTTTTTTAATCGCTACTTTTTTGCAATTTGTTTCGCAGTATCTTGCTCTTTGGATAAGGAAAACACTTTTACTATCAGATATGCTGCGACATTAACGATCGAGCGCGAGGTGCCTGAAAGTCATCGGACCGATTGTTACGAGCCGATCTCTCGTGTCATGCACATCAGGAAAAAGAAAACCTGCGGAGATCGTTGAACTTTGAACCGTGATGAGTTCTGCAAGTCGCGGCGACGGTCAGACGTTCCCGCGGGAATAGGTGCATCCGGTTCATCGTCGGTCGTTCCAAGATGCCCGGTTGGTGGTCCGTTGTCTTGTCCAAGACACACCGTGCCCACGATACTCCCATATCGCATCTGCCTCCATCGCGAGAGCACACATACACACGTGCACACACGCTCGACGAGGGAGGGAAACATCGACCTCGCGTTGCATCGCCAGGGGGGACAGCGTATCCCCTTCAAGGACCATGTATCAAGGACCGCGGTGTACCGTGACTACGGGTCTTCCGAGGGGGTCGAAGGTCTCGAAGCCTTTGACTCGCGAGTTCTGTCTTGTGGGGTACGTGGAACGAATTCGCGGGAAATCGACGACTCTTCATTAAGGAGAAGAAGCATGGTACTGCGTTCCCGCGGGAAACGACGACCGTGCCTTAATTGTGCATCTTCTTTATATGTCAAGATGACTGTTCTTTGGCTTTTATATATATATAAAAGCTACTATTTTCAATAAAGATTTTACTCTTAAATAAGGATTGACAGAGAATTTATCTTTTTCACTATCAATTTTTCTTTTCTATTACAAAATTGCTTTCCTTTTAGGAGACACAGTCGACACAAACGTTATTTTTCTTAACATTCAATGAATAACAAAAATGGAACGACATTTGTGTGGACTGTGTCTTCTAAAAAAAAATTTCTATAGTTTTCCGGTTAGCGTGTAAGAGCTAAATGGCTTTGTACGTTTATCATTCTTACTTCTTTCCTCGTTTTTCCTCGATTCATCTAAAGGCCATTTGCCAACGTTGCGCGCAATCTGGCGAAGTTTCCAGGATCCCCAGTAATTTCTCGACCCGCCCGTTTCGCTGCATTAAACCTTCAGCACCGGTACTGAGATTCAGTATCGTAAGCGGCAGCGTGTACATTTATTTTCGAAGGAAACGTGTGAGATAAGCGCGGTATCCCGGCGTGACACTTCTTACCTGTAGATGAGACGCTTTTTCCCCACTTTCTTCTATCGATCGGCTAGTTTCTGACTCGAGTTTGCCCGTGGGATTATCGCGGACCGAGATTTACGACGCGTCGGTATCTTACAGCAGGATAACGCGACGACGTGGTCCAGTGGTAATAGCCAAGTACGATCCTATTACATCGCAAAGCCGGAGGGACTATCTCACTACCGTCACCGAGTCGATAGGACCGACGTACGGCAGCGGTCAATTAGCTCATGCGACACGAAATGTTCACACAGTTAGACGTTCATTTTAATTTGAAGAAGACGAAGAAACTTTAACGGATTACATTTATCATGAATTTAGCAAACTTCATTTTCCGCGACTGCATTGCGATTTAAAAATGTTGATAAAACGCTTTTTGATCAAGACATTATTCTTGTCAAGCATATATTATGCATCAAGAACTATAATAAAACAGTATAAGCTGTCTAGAGTTTCGTATTTATTCTTTTAATAATAGACGAGAGTACATTTATGAGAGTGCATCCTACTAACGATTATGCCTAGGTTTATTCGAACGAACGATCTTCTCACGGTACAAAAAAGATCGTCTCTCGTACAGCGACCTATGATTTATGTCCGTTACACGTCATCCACAGGCGTTAATCTTGAATTTATATTTCCCCGTGAACTCGCGTGAATTTTTTCATTACATCTCTCGCCCGGGGAGCTTCCACTAATCGCAATAATATTTTCCATGTTGTTTATCTGTTACGGACGAAACGTTACTAAAATTAACACCTACGAGCGAAACGAAAAATTCAATGATTTTCAGAGAACTTAAAAAGTCAGGCTTTTTACGTTGGAGATATACTAGGAGAACGTAACGTGTAATCGGTACCGTCTATAAATAATGATGCCGGCTAACTCCTGCAATTAGCAGGTAAACAAGATATAGAGATAATGACCAGGTCGGCAATTAATTCTAGCTGTTGCAGACGGTCATTAGCGCAAAGAAGATATGGAGACTCCATCTTCTTTATAATCCAAGATACATAATCATATTCTTCTACCGTGTACATAACTTAATTGATTTAGCGAGCACCTTCCGCGGTACCGTCTACTTTCTCCTGACAGTCTTTCATTGCAGTTGACAGTCCTTTATGATATAAGTACAACAGGAGACGCAGTTTTTTACGTAAGTAACTTATCATTTTTTCAGTGCGAGAAGGTATTCTTTCTTTTTTTTTTAATTCTGTATGTGAATCCGGAATATAAAGTCGATTGAAATGTATGTCAATTATATAATTTTCTTGGAGATTGAAATTTATTTTTAAATGCAATCAATTCTATTGTAACTCCTCTGAGACAAATTTGTCTTTAAAGATAAAGCGTTTTGTTTATTGCATCTGAAATAAATAATGTAATATTTATGAATGCCTAAAAAATATAAATCTAAATTAATATAAATCTAATTAAAAGTTATAATTATTTAAAAAATATCTAAATATATACTTAGAATTAATATACTACGCATAATATATAAATTTCTAATTTTTTATCATAATCTTTGCATATATGAGTCAAGTGCTTTTGATAATTTTCTGCATCCCGGAAGAAATAATTTATGTATGTTGCATATTGAGTCGTCTATTTCGATGCGATTATCACGATAGTGAGACAGTTTGATGGTTCCCAAGATTACTACTTAGAAAGTCACTAGATCATAATTTTGAGTCGAGTATTATCAGTGTCGACGCGCATTTCCTTTTCCGCGAAAGCGGACGGTTTCTCATCTCAGATCGCCATCATCGAGAGCTCCCGGAAACCAACAACGCGGCCGGCGTGGCCGCGGCACGAAAAACACGGGAGCACTCGAGAACAATGATGTCGCGGTAGTAGGAATTGTTCACAGTAATCGCTATGGACGCACTTCTGACGAAGCCCTTCTTCTGTTCCCGTGAGTATAACAAAAGACACCCGTTGCGCCTTTCAACCCGTAGAAATTCCCGACTTTTAAACTGGAAACTCAGAAATACATTGCACGCGAAATATCGAGAGTCTTTACAAAATCAAATACATAATAAAATCATGTATGTAAGTTTTTGGAAGACCAAAAATAAAAAGTTTATTTTGTCTTAATTTTTTGAAGGCATTTTAATTTTTTAATTTTTTTAGGCACTCTCTTTTATTTTGTAAACTGCTTGTTCGATTTTCATGAAACTTAGTAATTTGCTTTACTTGAACCTAAAAAAAAATAGTAGATCCAATATGGCGAACAGATTATTTAAAAAAAATTATTATAAAACCCGGTTTAAAAAAATTTTGAATTGCAAAGTAACAAAAAAGTTTCCAATTTCACTTTATTTATCAGTGCTATTCTGAGGTCAAAATTGAATTCAGTGACTCCGACAAAAAAAAATCCTTAGAAAATAAGATTTTTTCTAAATTTCTCTTATTAAGTAAGCTCCGATTCTCAAAGGACTAACTTTAATTATTTTTTTATCAAATTCCTATGGTGGTTTTTTATATTCCGTTATATAATAAAGAGTTACTAAAACGTGGTGCTACAAGAATGGTTTTTGTATGTAAAAAGGGAAAATACTAGCCGAAAAATTTTATTCTGCGTGAAGAAACATTTCAATGATTTGTCGTCTGAAACTTGAGTAATTTCTTAGGAATTCTTGAGGAATTTTCTTAAGGAATTTCTTCTATGATAGTTTGTGCAATTATACTTTGCTACGTAAGATCGTCGGCATAGGTGGGAAAAAGTATCATTTTTGAGAAGGAGTTGCAACTCTTCAATATTAACATAAGAACGGATAGTTAAAATAATCAAGCTATAAGAATGTAGGTAAAGAAGAACTTTATCTGTTTTTCTCGACAAGGGATCGGCGGGTTCATACGAAATGTGTTCAGTATTCACGCAGGTTTCAACCTGTGTAAAGGTTAACAAAAGCATCATCGTGCACGCGGCCTTCATCGCGAAGTGCCTGCTTTCCATAAACACGGCTTTTCGCCATCGGCGTGACGTCAAAGATCGGCAACCGCGATATCATAAATCGTTGAACGTGTTTCTATGTTTTTTTCAGCGTATACAAAGAATAGCAAAAGCGATAGATAAATTTGAATTTTGTGCAGAGTACACGTACGTCGTTACTTGAATATCCTATTTTTCCTCATTAATCAGCTTAAAATTTTTTCAACAAAATATTCTCGATTTTTGCGCAAAACTTTTTTAGGAAAATTTAAATTAGAAAAATGAGATGATTACTCCCAGTTTAAGCTTGAAATGAGCTTTATAATATTTAACAAACGTTGCGCGCTTTATCTCACGATTATTTTCTTCTTAAATTAGGATTAAGAATAGACAAAGAAATTCGACTGCATAATTAAAATTAAGGAAGTCATTACAGTTGAGCTATATCGGTAAAACTCTAGTCATAAGTTCTTGATTGTATTATGTGTAATTGGTTCCTCGGTCCTCTAACTTATGAATGGAGACTATACAGGAATGAGACTTTGTAACAAACTGATAGCAACTGCTTCACGAGGTATCGTAAATTGGATTACACAAAGGTAGCTGCAAGTTCCTTATACCTATTCCGTCCGCGTGCTGTGTCTCATGCACACGTGTGAGCGAGTATAAGGTAAAGTCCCGAGGGCACGTTGCGTGTGAACAGCGCTGCAAACCCTTTACAAAAAGCACTCATCGTTGTTTCGACGGTATACATATATTCAAAGAAACACAGATTCGCGACGATGCGAGAAAGGGTGAAAAAATATTGTCGATAAACTTAGTTCGTTGGTAGAAAAGATACTGACTGATTTCTTGTTTCGATGAATATATATATATATATATATCATACTTATTGATTATTATAGAAATAAATTAGAAATGTCCGTTAAATAAGTTCGTAAAAAAACGTGATGCTTTTAAACTGTCTACAATTTAATATTTTAAAGACTTTAAACATATTTGCATTATATGTATAAATATGTATTTTGTGAAGTATAATTATGTATATTCTACGATAAATAGAAAATATGAAGACATTCGCTCCTGTTGAAAATTTAATCAAATTCTTTTCTCAGAAGTTAATTTAATTTAATTTATTGTGTACTCATCATACTAACATAAGAAGTGCAAAAAAAAGTAACGACATAATTAGTGAAAATGGTACATTTTTTAAATATAATTTCATCTCTTCGTACATCTTCGTAAACATAATTTTCAAGATTAAGTTAAAAGTAAGTCACAGCTGGAAGTAAATTTTCTAGCTGAAAAAGTTCTCGTAAAACAAGAAAGTCGGCGTTAAACAGAAAAATCTTCTAAGATTTAACCTATTCTTTACGAAATTCCCGCTGTAGTATCTACGTCCTCTCTGGCAATCTGTTTTATTCGCGAAACACGTTGCACTTCAATATACAATTTCTTTTTATTTGAACAAAAGAAAACGAGAAACATACAAGTGTGTGAAGCCGTCGCAAGCGAGGCAGCGACAGAAAAATTCTCGCTGAAACCGAGCGCGTGGTGAAGAGAACAAGCGAACCATACGGCGAGATACGATGCATCGCTCGCGCCGTATCGATAGGGACATTTGTCTTGGAACACATTGAGGTGGAGAAGAGGCGAGTCGTAACCCGAGGCGCGATGTATCGATGCCAACATTTATCTCGGAGAGTGAGCGCGAGGAAGAGGGAACAGTACGCGCGAACAGTACACGTTTGGATCGAAATTCACGATAATTCCCTCCCTCGAAAGTGTCGATTCCATCGCTTTCCGACGAGGCTCGGCGCGAACGAATCTCGGTGTCTTCTTATCGCGGCCGTCGTTCTGCGCACAGAACGAATCGACGAGATCGAAAAGATTGACGCTGAAAAAGTACGGATGTGGCCTCGTGAAATAAATTCAATCTTAATCCTGATCTGTAACTATCACATGACAATGTGGCTGAATTATCGTTGAGAACCACAGATATATTTAAATTTTATTATTAGAGAGGAACCGAGACTCATATTTAACATTGGATTGAAGAAATAAATGAAACATTACATCTACGCGCGCAAACTTGAATATTTTATAGTCTTTAATTGCTAACGTAAATCTTCACCCACGCAACTGAGATTTCTACCCTCCGATTAGAAAACATTCAAAGTTATAAAATATTTAATGTGCAAATGTATAACGTTTCATTTATTTTTTCAGTTCAGCATTAAATGAATCTCGGTTCTCCTCTAATAATAAAATCTAAATATATCTCTGTAATGCTCAGTAATAATTTAGCGAGTGCTCTCATTGAATACTTTATAGTCTTTAATTGCTAACGTTAATCTTCACCCATGTAACTGAGATTTCTGTTCTCCAATTAGAAAACATTGGATTTGCGAAGTATGCTTACACTTTCTACTTGTGCAAATTATTCTTAAATATTTAAATTTAAAAAAAACATTGAAAGAAAATCAAGATGTTTATTAAACACTACACTAGGAAAAATATCTTGTTCTATGAATAAAAATTTTGTGTTGTAACAATAAAAATTTTTATTTAAAATGTACCTAACAGTAATTTTATGCAAAATTGTTTAATTAATATAAATAAATGTTTATTATTTATAAAGCAAAAAAATACATTTCGTAGAAGCAACTAAATTTTTTATTGTATAAAATATTTGGTTGCAGTTAAAAATGCCTTAACAAAACAATTTTGCTGAAAGCACTAAATTTTTTTCCTAGTATATGAAATTACAAGGCAATCTCAGAGAAGAATTATATATAGAGAAAGACGAAATAAAACAGAGACGTGCTTGAATTTCACGAATATTTTTATAACACAATAAAAAATACTCGATTTGAGGTCAAAGCTGTGTGTATTAAAAATATATTTAATTATGTGTATATATCATATATGCCTCAAATGATATATGTTAATTCATTCTAAGATATTTTATTGTCGTATTACATTATTATAATTAGATCCCTTGTGAATAGGTCTTTTTCTCATTTATATTAATTTACTTCCAATAATATACTACCGCGTTAGATGCTATTCAGGAAATTAAAATGGTAAACGTGTTTCTAGCCAATCTCCCGCGAAAATCTCGAATATTTCTTTCGCAAAGCGACGCTTTGAGAATTACGCGGTCTCATAATAGCCATTTAAATAACGAGATAATAGAGACACGTCCGTGAGTGTTATATATATGTATATACATATAATTTCCTGATTGTATCTATAGCGTCTCTCCAGCTTGCGCAGAAGTGGAAACGAAAGGTCTGCGAAACCACCAGGGACATTCCATGAATTTCTCGACGCGCAACTGCAGCGTACACAGGCGGATGAAGGAACGAAAAAAAGAGAAGAAAAAAAAAGACGAAAAAGAATATGGCGAGAACGCAGAAAGCGAAAATTTATTGCGGAATTTGCATGGAAGACGACCGGCATTTCCGAGATAATATGCCGTTCCTCAGCGACACGACCCCTGGGTGTGAATTTTACAAATACAACACGTTTCTCCGCAAAACAAAAGACCTCAACATTGCGCGAAATACCGTATCTTTCGTGACTAAAACTCAATACAAATTAATCATTTTTAATGCCCTTAAAGGTCAACTTTTAATTCAAACTGGGAAATCTTGTGTGTGTTTCAATAAAATTATAATTTTCTATATGAAATATATAAACACGCACCCATTCACACGCAAACACGGATTATTTTTCTCTATATTCTATTAGATGTGTCGAATAAAGATGCATTTCTTATTCCGTTTTTATCTGCTTCGGATAAAAATGTAAAATAAGAACGGTAGCGAGATTGCCGAGGGGCAACAATCCTGAACCGGTAGATTTTCGACCAGGTAGAACTTGGTCGAAAGTATCGGCGTTCAGACAGCTAAGGGCAGTGACTCCCGGGATCACAATCTTGCCTGGCAGATCTCTGTCTGGGCCCTTGAGCCCAAGGGCGTATTGTGACCTAACTTTTCTTGCGGCGAAGGGTTTCCTCAACAGACACGAACGGTTAGAGCGTCTTGCTCATGATACTGTCAGGTTTGATTGCAAGGAATTTGAATTTTATATAAGTGTGTATGTTTGTGTGAGTTCTATTATCTACCTGAGTTTTATTATCTAAAATTATCAATAAGAATTTTTTAATTTTTGAAAGAGTCTTCAATGCTTTAAAAATGTATTTTTTTTACAACTTACGTTACTATTTCTCTCAACATTTCTTCAATTTATGTGCAGATAGATAAATACAATTCTATCTTTAAATATTTTAAATGTGTCTCGGATATTCAAACATTTTGAAGGAAAAACCTTTTAAATTTTTCAAGATTTTTAAATATTTCTGGCCATGAATAATATTTGAAGTACTTAAAATTTTTGCATGATCGAGTCGTTTGAAAGCATTCAAAAAAAGAATTTAAATACCTATGGCTAATATGATACACTTCTATAATTGATTACAAAATAATATTTAGTATTTTGTAAAAGTAATATGACAGTTACGCGTATTTTTAATGAATAATTTGAAAAATGTTGAATATATTTTAAACTTTTATTAACCTGCAAAAATAAAATAATCCTACACATATTATCAATTATGAATAAATAATAAGTCCTTCTCTACATTTTAAAGGTTTTTAATCCCTTTCCGTGCAATATATTCATAAAAATTCTTTATGGACCTGCAAAAAATTATCCTTCTCCCTTTCCTGCAAGCGGATTTCTCAAGACGTTTCCGTTGTGCACGGGAGCGCGGATAAAAGATCCTTTCTTACCCGTCAGGGATCAACCACCTTAAAAGCGTCCTGAGCAGGGATGCTTCCTGACGTTGATGCAACCTCCTCGAGTCTCGAGTCTCGACGTTCTTTTTCATTATTCATATCGTGCCCCTAGCACACAGCGTTCCTCTTTGCCTCGTCTTACGTCGCGAAAGCAAAACGCGACATCGTGTGAATCCGCTCAAGCGTAAATATCGTGGTGAATTTCATATGAGACAAGTTGCAAGCTCACTAAAAGCGCTTTTCTCCTTTAAAATCCGCACAAACCCATGTTGCATCATAAACATGACTGTATTTCAGTCTTAACAACAAAAAATTTGTTTTGTTAACCCGTAAAACCCGTAAGTGCTTGCACATATAAGTGCTCGCGTGGGAGTCGATTTGACCTACATTTTAACTTATTTATGTCAAAATAAAATTGTTTATTTTTATTTATATGTAATTATAAACTCTGTGAGATATGTTTTTAACATAAAATAATTGTCAAGTATTAGAAATTTAAAAAATCTATATTTTCAAGATATTTCATTAGTAATATTTTCATTTTTCCTATTAAGTCAGTTTGACTTCCACGCGAGTATTTATAGCAGCGTACATACGAAATAATATAAAATTTTATACGAATCTAATTACGAACAAGAAAACATTTTGGCAATATCAAAATCTGTTTTTCTCTTGTTCAGTTTCTCAGTTTTCCCATACGATTCCGATTCCTTCGCGTATTTTATCTCTGATCGCTCACGTTCTCTATTTACAATAGAAAAACTAGTTGCGTCTTTAAAAGCAATGTTGCATCTTCAAGCGCGTGATTTCCCGCGATTTCTGACGTTAAAGTCACCCAATATCAAACTTGTATCATACAATGAACAAGATTGAAGTTACAGTTGAGAACGCGAACTTAACGACGCTGGTAAGGAAACCGGATCGGTTCGACTGCCTCGGTGATACGAGGGCGTGTCTGTTGTCCAGGTCGACGGGTCCACTCGTTGCAAGAAGAAGGGCTCAGCAAACGCGGACGATAAATAATGACCGGCGGATACGCATTTATCAAAATACTATTCGATACGGATGAACGCGCAAACGTGCGTGCCGAGTGTAAATGGGAATTCGCTATTCGTCGTTCCGGAGTTGAAGCAAAGTAAAGACGAGACGAGGCTTAAAGCACGAGATTAGAGACGACAAAGTTACAGGAATAACAGAGTAGATGTTACCTTGCGGTGCATACTATGCGACAAACCTATAAATTAGAACGCGGAATATGCTATCCGAACCTGAGGAGTCTCGTCTCGTCGAGTGAGTTAAGTATTGCGAGGCATTTTCAATTCCTTTCCGTCAGAAACCCGATCCTTTCGACGAAAGTAAATATTAGTCGTGTCTAATTCAACAGATGAATATGCAAACAGAAGTAAATATTGCGACGATCAATAGTCGCTAGTCTTTTTCACGTTTGCGTATGTCTTTTCTTTGGACACAGTTTAATAACGTTGGCGGAATTTTTAGAAAGTCTAAGAGAAATTCGTTTATGGATTTTTATATTCATTTCTATAATTAAAACTCTAATGAGATTATGAAGGATCACATATTAATTATAAAAAAACCTCGCATTATATGGAAATTTATAATTATATGGAAATTTAAGTTTCGGTGAAATGAATTAATTTTCATATATACAATGTATAATAACTCTCTAAATTTTTTGGAGTAAAGTCTCAACCTAAAGAATGAAAATTAAGTCAGTCTTGAAAAAGACTGACTCAATTTTCAATCTTTAAAAGAGATTTCATCCTTCAGAGTGAGAATCACTCTAAAAGTTTGAGAAAGAATATAGATTATAATGAACAAAACGATGTCATAGAAAACAATGTCATAAAACAATAAAAAACATCTCTAAGCATAAATTTTACATTTTTTATATTATATAATCCAAAAACTATTCATTATTGAAGCCTTATGATTATAATATCTTTATAATCGCATATATAAAAATTAATTTATTTCACCGGGATCCAATTTTCTATATAATTAAGTGGGATTCTTTACAACTAGAATAGGTAAACAAAAAATGGTCTATTCAGTCGAATTACAGATATCAGGCTCGGTGCATCAACAATGTAAGATCACCACCAGTGAATCGTATCTTTATTAAATAACGATATTGTCATTATTTGAGACTGGAATAGAAATGCGAGCGCATTGTGATTGATAATGTCGCATTAAGAATCCATTACATGAGGAAGACGATTGTACTTATGATAATTAGCTCGTGTATTATTTCAACTGTACCTTAACATCGCCCAGCGGCGATCGGGGTGTGGTTGCGACCATCTTTCCCGATGGGGTAATTAAGTCTACGTCTAACTACAAGTAGCACGGCCATTTATTAGCGAAGTACGGCGCTCCGTCATCGCAACGTTGCTATTAAGTGGAAATACAATCGATAATCCCTTCGAGCTTCGTGGTGGTTGCAGGGTACGTTGGATAAATTAGCTACACTGATTTTGTTTCGGTCAAATATTTGTTCGCCAGCAATAACTCTGATTTATTGCGTGCATCGCAAGGTAACGCAGATATTTGCAGATATAGTGCTTTACGACGAAGGGCACATACATGAGGTAAATTCTCAAATATTGGCTTTTAGAGGAAAAAGCAGCTTAAAACAGCTTATATTAATATAACTCTCGATAAAGCTAAACGTATAACATCGGAAATATTTAAAGGCAGACAAATAGAACATGTACAGGAGATAAACAAAATAATATGGATATCTGAAATATATTAATGTGTATACTTTAATCCTGGAAAAGGATTTTCGAATCTGTGAAAGAGAAAAAAAGCATTTGTTATACAAAAATTACGATTTAGTCGGTAATACAAACGGCTTTAGGATTCCCTTAAGAGATATTGGAGAAGAAAATCTGTTTCTCATTCTGCTCTTCAAAACTAATATTTAAATTAGGTGATTGCATTGATCAAGAAAGATGTTAAAGTTTTAGAGATAAAAAATAATTTTAGAAAATAGGTTGAGAGGAAAATTTCCTCCTCCACATAATATCATTTATATAAGCAATTGAAAGATGTTCTATTAAAAGAATAATATATTTCATTATTAATTATTTAAGCATTGTGTGATCCTATTTTAACAAGGATAAAACGTGTATTAAAAGCAAATGATAGGCCAACCTCTTATTAATAAAATAAGTAGTAAAATAAATAGTGTATTTCCCAGATGTTCATATTATTTTATCTATCTCGATCCTTTGTATATTTATAGATATATATAATTTTATAGAACGCAGCATTTTCTGTGAACTTACATCTTCCTTTAATTAACCCTGTGTTTGTTCCACCTCAGTTTAAACGAGTTTTTGTAGATTTCACTTTTACTTTCGACCACGATATTAACGAAGATAATAAAGACAGCTTCCTGCATTTTGCACAAAGCGCTGCTGTTTCGTAGTTTATGAAAAACGTGGAAGTCGTGAAACAGGTAATAGCGCGTCGCGGCCCGCATAATTTTCAATTTCAGTCTGCCCTTCCCTGCAATCAGGTGCGAGGAATCCGACGACTTAAACGACGTACAAAAAAAAGCAAGGGTAAAAGCGTCGTTATGTCGAAAAATGAGCTCGCGAGTGCTGCACGCTCGATCTAACGTTCTTGTCGCATTTCGTATCTCGGCAAAAAGCCGAGCAGTTCTTGCGGATGCTGCGCCACTGGACGTCCACGCTGGAGCACTTTTAATGGTACCGATGCGAACAGAGGCCTCTGGTCCCCCCTTCGCCATCCGCCCAACCGGACACCGAGTTCGGGTCCGAGGACCTCCGGACCAAACGGGGTTTGGTTCACGCATCTGCATATAAATCATTGGCCGGACAGGCTTAAGAAACCATCGGGCTATAATGCCGACTCGCCAATAACCGCGAAACATCGCCTTCAGTTTCTTCCAAGGGTACCACTAAAAACAGCTCCCACAAGACAGCACCGCCGCCAGGCACGAGGAAGAAGAGCAAAAAGGACATCAAGAACCGGGAGAGAGTACGGACTGACGTGGAATGACTTCCTATCGCGTGAGTTCTCGCACACCATTTCGCTTCAGGACGCGATTGGAATTTTCGCACAGTAATAGTTTTGCGACAAATACCCTAATTTCCAGGGCTTCTTTCAGGAAAATTGCAAGATTTAAAAGTTTTTCATTACCTTAGCCTCTAAAGTCTCCAATTGTGCCATCCTGGGTTCCAATAGCTGCTGCTGGGCACCAACTCCGGTGTGTAACGCGGTCTGGAACGATTATTTATCAAATTAAAGTAAATAATTTAAATATTTTTAAAAATTATACTATTATAAAACAATAAAATTTCATTTTTTCTTTTACACAATTTTATTTTCTATCTCGTAGTAATTTCATTCGGTGCTATATAATTATTATTATTATTTTTTTATTATTATTGAATGTATCTGTAAATATGCAGTATAAAAAAAGCATAATAATAAACCGTGAAAAATTTTTTGACTTCATTTCTTTTCGCCACAATATTAACAAGAAACTCTGTGATTGAATAAAGAAAGCTTGATGCCTCTCCCTAGGCTTATATTCTTATACTCACCCACGATATTTGATATATGACCCTCGAGATATATTACATACACTCTATATTCACCAATATCTCAACCGCGCCATTATAAAGGGATTCGCGTTGATCTCGGTAATAAAAGAAGGAAAGTTATTCGCAAACCGCGACCTTCCGAGTCTCCATTGTCGGCGTAAGCTAATACCCGTGGCGGCCGGAACATTTTTTAAGGGCAATGAGATTTCAACGACGAGAGAGAATACTCGTTGCGGATTATTACGATAATTATTATTACCACCGCATTCGTCAGCCATGACTGAAATCGAGAATACATACCGTCTCTCTTCTTATTAACGCGAACGTATAGTATTTTAGCATACAGTGTAATTGATACATGCAGAGCGCCATTGGCAATATTCGCAGGTTTTATCGTAATTTGAATTAAATTAATGCGTATAGAAACATACGATATATTCATAGAATATATTAATAATTTAATAATAATTTGCCTAGATCTGTATAAATTAACTTATGAAAATAATAATAATAATGTGACCACGTCTCAGAAAATTATAAATTTAATATTTCTTTAGGAACATTTATACTTGCATTACTTTATAATAATAAAATAATAATTTTAAATATTTCTTTATGAGCAGTAATATTTCTAATTATTTGTTATTAACATCGATTTTTTTAACACCACTTATATTTGCAAGAGAAGAAATTATCTACGAATGGAATTTCTTGAACGTCTTGGAGGTAATATCTTCATTATGAAAACTTCTTTTGAAAAATTGAAGGAATACGGACTACAACCAAAGCGCAATCATACTTGGCGATTCCACAGGCGATGGAAAGCAACTTTGCGGTTACCATAGACAACTCCAACATAGCGGTTACAATTAAATAAAAATTGTTCAAGGAAATAGTCGAAATAATGAGTTAACGCGAACAAAGCTCGAAAGCCTTTACGATCTCATCTAACATTAATTGAATGTTTTGCAACTACCGAAGTGTTAAAGATTAGCTTTTATTGCACTTCTCTGCGCTTAGAGGTACAGAATATTTCGCAAGTCAACCTGTGCTAAATCTTTCTCAGAAGGCAGAGAAAAATATCACTGAGACAATGACCACCTTTAAAACACAATAGAGAATTTATTGCGAAAAATATCACTTAAGGTTATTTTAATTGAATATAGTCTTCTTTATAATTTGTGAATATATTTCTCGGTTGATTTTCACTTAAAAAAAAAAAATATTGAATAAAATTTTTTTTCATCATCATCGAGAAATGATTTTTTTTTCAAATATTCTTGATTTTCTTAATTCTTGCTAAATATTCAAAAAAATAAGAGAATATTATTTTCTTTTATATTCTCGCACTTTACGATATAGTCAAAGAAACATCAATCATAATGCACGTGACTCCGAGCTTCGTCGTTTTCCATAAGTTTTCTGCAAATTGCGCAATAGAACTTTATGCCACCTACGGTGTTATTAACTTCCCGGTTTCTATTCTCGGTTCTGTTTCTCATCTTTACGGATTTTATAGAGTCGTATAAATCAGTCGCTCATTAACGAACCTTTTCGGTTCTTCTTTAAAGTGGAAGATATTCAACTCTTTTCAATCTGTCAGCGCTTGAGATGAGACTAGTCTAATTGAAAACTGTCGTGTCAGCTTAACCGTCAACGGATTTTATTTGCCGTTAACTGTGTAGAACTTGTTATTCTAATTGCAAGCGTGGTTATTTGATGGCACCGCAGATCTTATTTTATAAAAAGAGCAAGACGTTGTTTTAGATGAAAATTGCAGGAAATAATCTCTGTATTTCTCATTTAAATTATTTTAATAAACGCAAATTAATTATATAAATAATATGACGTAATTAAAATTCTTCATGGAAAGTACGGTTTTACGCTAAGTATCTAAAAATTTAGTTAAATACAAATCTAAAAATAATTTTATCGAACTATCAAAATAATTATGTAGGCTATTCAAGCTGGTTGTTAGAATGTCAAAATTTTTTGCAGTATTGCTGATCGTGCTTGAGTTTCCTGCATAATTATTTTGATAGTTCAACAAAATTATTTTCAGATCTGTATGTTGCTTTTTTAAGTATTTCGCAAAACTATTCTTTCCGTGTACATCTCAAATATTTTTTGAAAAAAATGATTAATCGAAATTATTATCTACTGTCAGATAATGCGCACAGAACATTTTTTGTTCTGTTTACGTTTGAAACAAAACGTTAGAAATACAACGTGAAAATATAACATGACAGCAGTAAATCTGTTCGTTAAAGTCGGTTTCGATTTATAATTTGAACTGTTTATTATATCAGTTTTATCAATTTTACCATTTAAATTAAAATAGTAGAATAGAATACATCATATTTGTGGTATATGCCATAGTAGAAACTTTCGATAACCAAACGTGTCAAAATTTATGAGCGAAGTTTTGACGTTGCGAATCGTGATAGCCAATCTCTCTCGCTATTCGTCACTGTCGGAATGTAATGTACGCATCGCATGCATCATATTCTGCGACACATATGCTACAATTTAAAGTTCTTAATATTCTTTATGATAAACTATTTTATCAAGAATATTTCGTCCAAAGGCATTTAATCTATTTAATAATATATACATTAAATTTGGAATAAATCTATGCGTAAAATAATGATATATATAATTTCATAAATAACATAATTTAGTAAATTAATATAAAATTGATAAATTTGTGTGATAAGATAAAATTATTAGCAATAATTACAACTGTTTTCTTAATAATTATTAACGAAATCGTTTGCAATGTTGAGTTTATTTTTAATTGATTCGATTCTTTTAATAAAAATTTTTAATGCAAAAGTCGTCGTTAATTAAGAAGAACACATGTTTCTTTGTCGAACGCCATAATTTTTAATCGTTACATGTACCATTTATGGTCACTAACGACGACCACGTGATTCCGCTCATCACTGAAAAAGAAACGAAATCGAGAGAGAACTTGTAAAAGAGACAGAGAAGAATTAATGTTCTTCGAGTTGTACCATTAAGTGCAACATTTCGCGACAGGTAATCGCATTTACAAGCAAATGAAAATACATATTAGTGACAAGGAAATGAACCAGAAAACAGAAGAAAGAATATTATTGAATCAATGTTATAATTAATAAAGTGACAGCCTGAAAGCTTTTAGGGATATTCTAATTTCATATGTTATATATTCCATACGTTAAATATATCGCTCATTTCCTACAACAACGACATAATTAAACAATTGTCATTTTTTAATTGTTTACACAAAAAATGAAAGAAAAATAGGAAAAGCATACTTTAAAAGAACATACTTTTTCTCCTCTATAATCAATTATGATACCAAAATTGCATTTCAAAGTTAATATTATTAATTATATAATATTATTAATTAAAATGTTAATAATTCAGAACTTATTTTTTGGAAAAGTTTGTTTTTTTAATTTTATCGTTGTTATAATAAATAAATGATATATATTTATACGCTTAATCTAGATCATTGTGCAGTGTTAGCTAGGTTCATCAAGATTGTTTTTATATTGACAATTTCGACGCAGATTTTATACGGTGTCGTCGCACATTTCGGCGAACAGGTTGGACGGAAACGAGGTTTTTACGAGCGGTTTTGTTGCTCCGGTTCGTCGGTAGTCAGCACATTGTGTTCTACGCCGCCGATGGAAGGCGCGGTTTTGCGGTCGTTTGCCGATGGCTTCGAGGGCGTCCGTTACATGTCGGGAATAAATAAAAAGGAAAAGGAGGAAAACTGCGGGAAAGGGAAGACGTAGGCGAATAGGTGCGTACACGCCTCGTCTTTTAAAGGCCGCGCGTTCGCAAGAGTACCGGAAGAAACGTCGCAACCGCGGCGTGAACAGAAAGGAAGTAATGATGCAATGATATGAGAAACATAATAAAATGTATACAAATAATTAAGTGTACGATAACGGTAAT